>NW_019942983.1:107825-118534 GCF_002910315.2 Salvelinus sp. IW2-2015 | reverse complement strand
CATGACATAGCTTGCTATTGAAAAGCCCGTATCAGACATGGCTCTCCAGAAACAGGCTATGTGCTCACTGCCACAAAAGAGGTGAAATGAAAGCTGCACTTCCAACCTGCCCATTATGACACATAGAGAGAACATATTTCCTCAAGATTACACAGATCCACAAAAGAATCGAAAACACAAATCCAATTTTGATAAGATCCCATAATCTCCTGCTGACATCCACAGTTGCCATCACAGCAGAAGATTGTGACCTGTTGCCACAAAAAAGGGCAAACCCAGTGAAGAAAAACCCATTGTAAATAAACCCATATTAGTTATTATTTAACTGTGGCTTATAACCATGTTGGTCAGTTACAACACTGTTATATATATAATATACATTTGCCATGTCTTATTGTGTGAACCTCTGTATGTGTAAGGTTTACTGTTATCTTTATGTTAGTTCACGTTTGTATATATCTAGCTCACTGCTGGCTAATGTTAAAACATTTCCCAATCCAAAAAGCCCTTAATTGAATTGAATGAATGAATGAGAGAGAGAGAGGGAGAGACGGAGAGCGAGAGCGAGCGCGAGACAGAGACGGAGCGGAGCGAGACGAGAGGAGAAGCGAGAGCGAGAGCGGAGCGGAGCGAGAGCGAAGCGAGAGAGAGCGAGAGGGAAGAGGGAAGACGAGAAGAGAGTGCAGAGGATGCATGCAGAGGAGACTAGCAGAGGACTGTACTATGCTAAGGAACGACTATGCAGAGGATGACTAGCAGGGACTGACAGTGCAGAGCACTGACTATCGAGAGACCGACACAGAAGGACTGACTATGCAGAGGACTGATCTATCAGAGGATGATATGCAGAGGACTGACATCAGAGGACTGACCATGCAGAGGACTGCCTATAGCCGAGACTGACATGCAGAGCAGATTACTAGAGAGAAATGACTATGCATGACTAGACTATGCAAGGACTGACTATGCAGAGGACGACAATGCAGCGGCCGACATCAGAGGATGACTATCAGAGGACGAACCTCTCCAAGGACTGGATGAACCACTGGATTAGAGTTACCTGCTGGCCCATGAAATCCCCTTTTCTCTCCACTCACAAAAGGAGATAAAGGAAAATGCCAGCATTCTAGAAAAAAAGAGAGATATCTCCATCAACTGGGTGTCTCCTTTTATTGTCTCAAGTAAGTATCACTCTGACTCACATTGGTGAATGGGTTTTTTTCTCTGTTGTGAGAGAAATGGGGTGGTATCCCGAATGTATTTAAAGTGCAATATTTTGATCAAGCCTAAAAACGTGACACCGGCCTGGCATTGATTGCCACTTGTTTGCCTCCAGGACGAGCCGGGGAGAACAGAGACAGAGAAAGGAGACAGAAAAAGAGAGATGAATGAGAAAGATAGTCCTCTAGGTACCTCCCCACAGAGATGGTAGCCGCACTGTTTATCGTGGCCAGCTAGAGCGGCCTGCGGGCTCCCGAGTCAGGATGTGGCTGTGTGTGTGGTGGTTCTACAACCACCTCGTTCTCAGAGAGGACCCAACCAGCCACCCACTGACCCTCGACGCCAACTCTACCCCGTTTTACGCAGGCTACCGCCAAACAATACACACTGCTCTACCACTGTGCTCAAAATGCAACACGTAACATGACTTACTTGCAGAACAACACTGCTGTTGTTTTGAGGAAGCCCTCCACCAGCAGGGATTCTCAGAGGAAGAGAAACAGGAATTAATTGTGTGTGTAATTAGCAAAACCCACAAACAGAAGAGTCACTGAACTAACAACAGTGCCAAAACATGCTGCTAATGTAGGAAAGACAGCAGAAAGATGCACAAAAATGAGAAGCAGAGCGAGAGCGAAGGAGAAGGAGAAAGAGAAGAGAGAGAGAGATACTAGAGAGAAGAGAATACTAGAGAGGACATAGAGCAGAGAGCAAGAAGAGACAAAGGGAAGACAAGAGAGCCATAGAGAGGAGAGCAAAGAGACATTAGAGAGAGAGCAAGAAGAGACTAGAGAGAGAGAGCAAAAGAGACATAGAAGAGAGAGCAAGAGGACAAGACACAAGAACAGAGAGAATAGAAAAAAACATAGAGAAGAGACGAGCAGAAGAGAGCGAGAGAGAAGCCAAGACAAAGAAAGGGAGAGAGAGAGATACAGGAGAGAGAGAGCAGACAGAGAAGAGATAAAAGCGAGGGAAGAGAGACGTATAGCTATCTCTTGGCGTGATACTGTATGATACTTATTCACTACCTCAAACCCAGAGCTCCAGAGGTTCAACATCATCCCACTGACCCCGTATCAATCACAGCAAAATCCAGTCTACTAGAAAGGCATCAAAGCCAAGAATGAATAATATAAGAAAGCATAGGACGGAAGAAAGAATGCTGGAAACGTACCACAAACAAAGAACAACAACAATTCAATCCATTTTACAATTACCTGGAAAACTGTTCACTGTATAGTGAAGGTGTAATTGGCAGTGGCAGAACCTAACAGTATACTTCCCACAAATCTAAAACAAAATGGAAGACATCAACAACAATTGACAAATGTTATGCAAACTGCGAAACCTAAGAAGAAACTGAGAAATACCAAACCTGCCAATTCAAAAGGCCTGTTGTGTGATTGTATAGAACCAATGAACGATAAAATAACAGTAACCAACACATTCCCAATTGGTAACTTAACCGTACACATACCATAAGCTCTGGCATCGGTCCCCCCAATATGGAACCAAGACTAATCACCACAATCACAAGTGCGAGAAAATTGACCACATAACATACATGGATAGCATGCACAGGAACCTTGGGAAAATCCTCTGCATTATCATAACAGCAGAACTCGTAAAGTCTCAGTGAATAAATGTACTCTTTAACCAATCCGTACAACAGATCACGTATTCACCCTTCGCAAACTAATCAAAAAAAAAAAGGCATCAATTGCAGTGTTCGTTGGGTGGGGTTTCTCAAAACAACTCGAGGAAAGTGGTGTGGGGAAAAAACACACACATATACAAATCATAACCAAACACACAGTGTCGGTAAAATTGGTTAAAAACACCACCGTCTTTCCACGGGTCGTGAGGTGAGACAGGAGATGCTAAGCCCATCCTCATTCACACATAATATCAATATTGGTAGGCACTAAGATACAAGTCTGCGCACCGGATCAGCTACTAGATCTCTGCATCAAAATGTCACTGGTGCTGATGATTCTGTGCTTTTGTACCCAACCAAGGAGGCCTACAGCAGCACCTAGATATTCTGCACAGATCGCAGACTGCCCTGACATCAATCCCATAAGATCCATAAATAATGTGTCAAAAAAGGTCCAGTAGCAGACACCAAATGAACAAATTCCATTCTTAGACACCATGTTGCCCTACAAGCAACAAAATACATACATTACATCGGCCTAAAATCAGTGGCCAAAGGTACTCCCCCAAGCTGTGACCGAGCTGGAGAGATGAGCAAGAACAGCATCTATGCATCAAAAGGAAGCATAAAGTCGACATACAATGGAACTGCTAAAATACTGAATCAAAGTTAGTAGAAACCCTTGCCTTTCTGGTTTGGTCTGGGTCCTGATCACCAACCGAAGCATTCCAAAAATGGGACAAAACACCAAATTGAATCCGCATCAGAAATGAAAAATATACTCAGGACGACACCTTAAAAACCCAAATAATGCATGCAGAAACATTCACCCGCCAAGTGATGCAAAACGCCGAAAAAGAGCATAGTTAAAGTTACAACCTAAGAGCGATCCAAAACTTCCATAACAAAAGCCATCACCTACAAGAGATGAAAACTGGAGAAAAAGTCCCCCTAACAAGCTGTCTCCGGGCTGTAAGGCCTTCTCCTCTCATCCTCGGACGAAGTGAAGGAAAGAGGATTCAATCAACCAACAATACAGCATCGGAAAATAAGCCATCATTGTTATTTCACACGAGGCACACGCACATACACTTCAAATACACCAAAACAAGTAAAACGACGTTGACTGAAACCTGAACATAAACTACATAACTACGAAACCTCACGGACAGGAAAACAAGACGACATCAAAAGTACGAAACGCCAAAACATCCAGTAATACATTCGACGACACAGGAGACAATCACCCACAACAAACAGTGAGAACACACTATCCTAAATATGACATCTTATAAGAGGAGAAACGCAAAACGACCTGCCTCTAATAAAGCCATACCCGTCAACCACAACCAACATAGAAACGATAATGACGCCACCCAAAACAACATGCCTAGACTACAACCACATAACAAACAACAAAACAGGTCAGGACCGTTACAGAACCCCCCTCAAGGTGCGAACCGGGCGCACAGCACAAAGTCAGGGGAGGTCTGGGTGGGAGTTGACCAAGTGGTGGCTCCGGCTCTGAGGCTAGTCCCACACCACCATAGTACACGTCCCCGCTCTGTTTTCCCTCGCAATGCACCACTCCTAAACTAACATCCCTAAGTGAATGCATCCCCCGCGCAATCCGGTCTGCCGGATAAGGGCAGCACCGGGACAGGGCAGCCCCGCACACAAGGGACCGACACCGGAAGGGCCAGCACGTGACAAGGGGACACCGGCAAGGGCCGCACCGGACAAGGGGCAGCACAGGAACACAAGGGGACAGCACGGGACAAGGGCAAGCCCGGTACAAGCGGGCCAGCCCAGGAGCAAGGGCTAGCACGGGACAAGGGAGACCGGACAAGGGCAGCACCGGGACATAGGGCAAGCAACGGGAAGGCGCCCGGGACACAGGAGTGCGCAGCACCGGCCAAGGGGCAGCACGCGGCCATAGGGCGCACTGGACTAAGGGGAGCACCGGGACCAACGGGCAGCAACCGGACAAAGGGCAGGTACGGCTGAGGGACTCTGGCATCCGGCTGAGCGACTCTGCAGGTCCGCTGGGGACTCTGGCAGCTCCCGGCTTGAGACTCTGGCATTCCACTGAGGACTCTGGCTGGTCAGGCAGAGGCTCTGGCGGTCTGGCAGACGGCTCGCTGGTCTGGCTGGACGGCTCGGCTGGTCCATGGCTGACGCTCTGCTGTCCTGGCTGCCGGCGGCGATCGGTCGGCGGAAGCTCTGGCCTGATCCGGTCTGGCGAAGCTCTGCTGAATCCGGTTGGCGGATAGCTCTGGCGAAGCTCTGCTGAAAAAACCGGGTCCCCCTTGGGGGCCCGGCATAAAATAAAAAAGTCAGGCTGATCCGGTCTGGCCGAAGCTACTGGCTGATCGTCTGCGGAAGGCCTCGGCTGATCCGGTCGGCGTAAGCCTGCGATCGGTCTGTGAAGCTGCTGTAGGCCTGAGAAGAGGCGGGCAGATGCGGCTTTGCAGGCTCAATGCAAGACGGCAGCTTTGCAGGCTCAGCAACGGCAATTCAGGCCGCCGTTGGGCAGCACGGCAGATTCAGGCGCCCGCTGGCGAAACCCCGGAGGTCGAGGCGCGCGTTGCGCTACGGGCGACTGCCTCGCTCGAGTGCCGCACATAGGCCTGGTGTTGGATCGGCCACTGCTGCGCTGGAGGAGCGAGGAACCAGCTGGAACCAGGTCGGATGCACCTGGAGAGACGAAGTCCGGAGAGACAGCCTCGTGCGGGGGCTGCCACCGTGACTGGTACTTGAGGGTGTGCACCTGCGTATAGAACCGGAAACAAGAGAATTGAGGAGACCGTGCTAGCACTGGACTCCCGAAACACACCCCAACGCCATCACAAGCCAGCGATATACGACAAATGGTCCAGGTAAAACTGCCATTGCGGCAAGAGAACGAGTGACTGGGCTGGATATAGCACGCCCACGGCTTGCAGCGAACCGGGGACAGCCACCTGCATAAGTTGGATGCCATGATACAGCGGCCCGCAGGACTCACTGGACGACGCCAGATCCCCTATGGCACACAAACACACCCACGCTTGCAGACCATCATCAGTCCCCCCGCTCGATGCTCGCTCAACCAACAGCCTCTCACAGTGCGGCAAGGTAGGTCATACGCCGCACTGGCGCTAAGCACCCAAATGTATGACCATATTAGTGACACATTTCCCTCAGATTACACTGACCCACAAAGAATTTGAAAACAAATTCCATTTGGATAAAGTCCCATATCTACTGGGTGAAATACCACAGTGTAAACATATGTTTCCCAGGCCAATAGATTGAGAGAAGAGAAGGAGCGAGAACAGATGGAGAGATTTAATTATATTTGTTTTACCAGGTAAAATGACTGAAAAAAACATTAATTTACAGCAACAACCTGGGGAATAGTTACAGGGGAGAGGAAATGAATGAGCCAATTATAAACTGGGGATGGTTAGGTTTCCATGGTGGTATGAGGGCCAGATTGGGAATAGAGTCAGGACACCAGGGTTAACACCCCTACTCTGACCACAGAGAGTCAGGACACCAGGGTTAACACCCCTACTCTGACCACAGAGAGTCAGGACNGGGTTAACACCCCTACTCTGACCACAGAGAGTCAGGACACCAGGGTTAACACCCCTACTCTGACCACAGAGAGTCAGGACACCAGGGTTAACACCACTACTCTTATGATAAGTACCATGGGATCTTTAGTGGCCACAGAGAGTCAGGACACCCGTTTAACGTCCCATCTGAAAGACAGCGCTCTACACAGGGCAATGTCCCCAATCACTGCCCTGGGGCATATTTTTTTAGACCAGAGGAAAGAGTGCCTCCTACTGGCCCTTCAACACCACTTCCAGCAGCATCTGGTCTCCCATCCAGGGACTGACCAGGACCAACCTTGCTTAGCTTCAGAGGCAAGCCAGCAGTGGGATCAAGGGTGGTATGCTGCTGGAAAGAGGAAAGATGGAGAGATAAGGCGAGTGATAGATTGTTTGAATTTATTTGATCATTTGTCAAATACATACATAAGGGTGCTCCAGCTGGTAACGCCTCCCTTTTTCTTTTCTTTTTTAAACGAAAATCATCAAAAATGACACCCTAACAGCTTCAGGGAGAGAGAGAAGAGAGGAGAGATGGAGAGAGGGAGAAATAAGGAGAGAGGTAGAGAGATGTAGAAAAGGAGAGAGACAAGAGATGGAGAGAAAAGAGATGGAGAGAAAAGAGATGGAGAGAAAAGAGATGGAGAGAGAGAAGAGATGGAGAGAGAAGGATGGAGAGAGAAGAGGATGTGAGAGATGAGAAAGAGATGGAGAGAGAAGAGATGGAGAGAAAAGAGATGGAGAGAGAGAGATGGAGAGAGAAGAGATGAAGAGTGAAGAGATGAGAGAGAAGAGATGAGAGAGAAGGAGATGTAGAAGGAGAGAGAAATGAGAATGAAGATGTAGAGAAGGAGAGATGTAGAAAGGAGAGATGTATAGAGAAGGAGAGAGACAAGAGATGTAGAGATGGAGAGAGCAAGACTCACGTCAACGATTTGCATCACTCAGGTGCCTCTGCTGACGGAAGAGATGTTGGTTGCCCGGCAACAAAGCCGCCACCGTGACGTCTGACAGCAGGTGGTGCTGCTGCAAGGCCATGTAGGGCAGGCACAGGTAACCCTGGCAACGACACACATACAGGTTAAAGGTCACTAATGTATGTGTTGTGTGTGTGTGTGTGTGTGTGTGTGTGTGGTGTGTGTGTTGTGTGTGTGTGTGTTGTGTGTGTAGAGTTAGATCTAGTTAGAGATAGGACACACCCAGGTTACGGTAACATGATTATATGTTGTTGTACTGGGTCAATGTTTACCATGGTTTTATGCAATCCTCTGGTGATTAAACTGACTTTTCCCTGTGGGAGTACTGAAAAACAGAGCTTGTGTGTGTGTGTGTGTTGTGTGTGTGTGTGTGGTGTGTGTGTGTGTGTGTCCTTGTAGTACTGGAAAGCAGAGCTTGATTGTTTGTTGTTTGTGTGTGTGTGTGTGTGTGTGTATGTCTTGTAGTACTGGAAAAACAGAGCTTGCTTGCTTGTTTATATGTGTGTGTGTGTTGTGTTGGTGTGTGTGTGTGTGTGTGTGTGTGTGTGTGTGTGTGTGTGTGTTGTGTCCTTGTAGTACTGGAAAACCAGAGCTTGCTTGTTTGTGTGTGTGTGTATGTCCTTGAGTACTGGAAAAACAGAGCTTGCTTGTTATGTGCGTGTGTGTGTGTGTGTGTGTGTGTGTGTGTGTGTGTGTGTGTGTGTGTGTGTGTGTGTGTGTTGTGTCCTTGTTAGTACTGAAAAGCAGAACTTGTATGTGTATGTGTATGTGTGTGTGTTTATGTGTGTGTGTGTGTCCTTGTAGTACTGGAAAAACTCCTAGCTCTCCTCACCGCTAGTCACCACACCCATCATGTGTGGGCGCTTTGAAACACAAATACCTGACCAACTGACATTTATGACGGGGTTTACATTAAATCTACATATCAGAGATTAAATCTAGATATCAGAGATAAATCGAGATATCAGGATGTTTTTCTACAATGACTAATAGATCAACCCCCACCCTGAAACTACAGAGGAACGATCAACCCCCCACCCTGAACTTCAGAGGAACGATCAACCCCCCACCCTGTAGCTTCAGAGGAACGATCAACCCCCACCCTGTAACTTCAGAGGAACGATCAACCCCCACCCTGAAACTTCAGAGGAACGATCAACCCCCCACCCTGAAACTACAGAGGAACGATCAACCCCCCACCCTGTAACTTCAGGAGGACGATCAACCCCCCACCCTGTAGCTTCAGGAGAACGATCAACCCCCCACCCTGTAACTTCAGAGGAACGATCAACCCCCACCCTGAAACTTCAGAGGAACGATCAACCCCCCCCCCTGTAACTTCAGAGGAACGATCAACCCCCACCCTGTAACTTCAGAGGAACGATCAACCCCCCCCTGAAACTACAGAGGAACGATCAACCCCCACCCTGAAATACAGGAACGATAACCCCACCCTGAAACTACAGAGGAACGATCAACCCCCACCCTGAAACTACTGAGGAACGATCAACCCCCCACCCTGTAGCTTCAGAGGAACGATCAACCCCCACCCTGTAATGTTGCCGTGGCAACATGTAGGTGAATACTTAAAAAAACAGGTCAAGGTCTCTGTGGATTAGAAACACTGCTAGTTGATTGGTCGACGGTGAGAGAGATTCACAGATGCTGATAAAGAGCTCTAAGTATATGCTGAAAGGATGTGTTCGGTACCTTGGTGAAGATGGCGAGTGGCAGGCCCTATTGGTCCTCTTCCAATCCAGACACCAAGCCTTGAGAGACGGGCTCCCTGGCCCCCTGGCCCTGCCGACAGGCCCTGAAGACGGCTCCCTGGCCCCCTGGCCCTGCCGACAGGCCCTGAGAGACGGCTCCCTGGCCCCTGGCCCTGCCGACAGGCCCTGAGAGACGGCTCCTGCCCCCTGCCGACAGGCCCTGAGAGACGGCTCCCTGGCCCCCTGGCCCTGCCGACAGGCCCTGAGAGACGGCTCCCTGGCCCCCTGTCCCTGCCGACAGGCCCCGAGGCTGCACCGTGATGGGGATACCCGTCTCCGGGTGCTCCAGGGCCCCTGAACCCCCCGTCTCCGAGTCTCTAGTCCCTTCCTCCAAAACACTGGGATCCAGTGTCTCCCAGTCGCTCTCCGAGGAGTCCGGGGAAGTCCGGGAGGGGGGTTTCAGCTGGGTGTTCTCCCTAGCTGGGGTGCAGGTCTCTGGGGAAGGCGATGTCCTCTGTGAAGCCTTCACGGTGGAGGTGGTGTGGTCCTCTCCGAAGCCCTCCTCCCCCATTAGCTCCACGGTAGCGTTGGTGACGTCAGTGACGGAAACAGAGACCAACTCCTCCTCTGTCCCCGACACACAGTTTCCTATAGTGATATCCTCGCTGCTCTTGGGCCGGTAGTGGGAGGAGTCAGCCAGGCCGTGCTCTATCATACCTAGAGGACGGAACACAGCATACATGATATCCTGACCTATAGGACTCAATATGACCTTTGACCTTCAGTATGGGGGAAGAAGAATCCAACAAAGTGTGTACCAAATGGCACCCATATTCATTATATCACCCATATCCACCATACTCACGATATCACCCATATTCAATGTATCACCCATCTCCACCATATCACCCATCTCCACCATATCACCCATCTCCACCATATCACCCAATCACAAATACTCAACAATATTTCCTATATCACCCATCTCCACTGTATCACCCATCTCCACTGTATCACCCATAGGGATCTGGTCAAAAGTAGYGCACTACTGTATATAGGGAGTAGTGGACTCTCACCTGGGAACAGTGACAGTACGGTCATCAGAGCTCCTACTAGCCTGTTGACTGGAGACACGTAGAACAGGACCTGAGACGAGGGACATACACACAGTCATCTATCGGGAGCTAAAACACCTCCAGGGACTTATGATACGCTGTGCCATCTCGCTGTGAGTTCACCGTGTGTGGTAATGTCATTTGGTTATGATATGCTGTCGCTGCTAAATCACGTGTTCACCTTCTTCTCCAGCAGAATAAGTTTGAAGAGGATCAGAACCTAAAGGGAGAGTTAAGGAAGCATGTCAGTTGAAGGGGAGAGTTAAGGAAGCATGTCAGAGAAGGGAAGAGTTAAGAAAGCATGTCAGAGAAGGGGAGCGTTAAGGAAGCATGTCAGAGAAGGGGAGAGCGTTAAGAAAGCATGTCAAGGAAGGGGAGCGTTAAGGAAGCATGTCAGAGAAGGGAGCGTTAAGGAAGCATGTAAAGAG
>NW_019942983.1:75049-107800 GCF_002910315.2 Salvelinus sp. IW2-2015 | reverse complement strand
GGTGTTTCACCTTCTTCTCCAGCAGAATCAGTTTGAGAGGATCAGAACCTAAAGGGAGAGTTAAGGAAGCATGTCAGAGAAGGGAAGAGTTAAGGAGCATGTCAGAGAAGGGAATAGTTAAGGAAGCATGTCAGAGAAGGGGAGCGTTAAGGAAGCATGTCAGAGAAGGGGAGCGTTAAGGAAGATGTCAGAGAAGGGGACGTTAAGGAAGCATGTCAGAGAAGGGGAGCGTTAAGGAAGCATGTCAGAGAAGGGAAGAGTTAAGGACGCATGTCAGAGAAGGGAGAGTTAAGGAAGCATGTCAGAGAAGGGGCGAGTTAAGGAAGCATGTCAGAGAAGGGGAGAGTTAAGGAAGCATGTCAGAGAAGGGGAGAGTTAAGGAAGCATGTCAGAGAAGGGAAATGTCAGAGAAGGTAAGAGTTAAGGAAGCATGTCAGAGAAGGGGCGTAAGGAAGCATCAGAGAAGGGAGCGTTAAGGAAGCATGTCAGAGAAGGGAAGCGTTAAGGAAGCATGTCAGAGAAGGGAGAGTTAAGGAAGCATGTCAGAGAAGGGGAGAGTTAAGGAAGCATGTCAGAGAAGGGGAGAGTTAAGGAAGCATGTCAGAGAAGGGAGCGTTAAGGAAGCATGTCAGAGAAGGGAGCGTTAAGGAAGCATGTCAGAGAAGGGGAGCGTTAAGGAAGCATGTCAGAGACGGGGAGAGTTAAGGAAGCATGTCAGAGAAGGGGAGAGTTAAGGAAGCATGTCAGAGAAGGGGAGCGTTAAGGGAGCATGTCAGAGAAGGGGAGCGTTAAGGAAGCATGTCAGGAAGGGGAGCGTTAAGGAAGCATGTCAGAGAAGGGGAGAGTTAAGGAACCATGTCAGTTGAAAGGGGAGCGTTAAGGAAGCATGTCAGAGAAGGGGGAGCGTTAAGGAAGCATGTCAGAGAAGGGGAGCGTTAAGGAAGCATGCAGAGAAGGGGAGCGTTAAGGAGCATGTCAGAGAAGGGGAGAGTTAAGGAAGCATGTCAGAGAAGGGGAGAGTTAAGGAAGCATGTCAGAGAAGGGGAGAGTTAAGGAAGCATGTCAGAGAAGGGAAGAGTTAAGGAAGCATGTCAGAGAAGGGGAGCGTTAAGGAAGCATGTCAGAGACGGGGAGAGTTAAGGAAGCATGTCAGAGAAGGGGAGAGTTTAAGGAAGCATGTCAGAAGGGAGCGTTAAGGGAGCATGTCAGAGAAGGGGAGCGTTAAGGAAGCATGTCAGAGAAGGGAGCGTTAAGGAAGCATGTCGAGAAGGGAGTAAGAAGAGGGAGAAGTTAAGGAACAGCAGTTGAAGAGGTAGAGCATGTCAGAGAAGGGAGCGTTAAGGAAGCATGTCAGAGAAGGGGAGCGTTAAGGAAGCATGTCAGAGGAAGGGAGCGTTAAGGAAGCATGCAGAGAAGGGGAGAGTTAAGGAAGCATGTCAGAGAGGGAGAGTTAAGGAAGCATGTCAGAGAAGGGGAGAGTTAAGGAAGCATGTCAGAGAAGGGAAGAGTTAAGGAAGCATGTCAGAGAAGGGGAGCGTTAAGGAAGCATGTCAGAGAAGGGAGCGTTAAGGAAGCATGTCAGGAGAAGGGGAGAGTTAAGGAAGCATGTCAGGAAAGGGAGAGTTAAGGAAGCATGTCAGAGAGAGAGAGTAGAGAAAGGAGAGGTTAAGGAAGCATGTCAGAGAAGGGAAGAGTTAAGGAAGCATGTCAGAGAAGGGGAGATTTAAGAAGCATGTCAGAGAATGGGAGAGTTAAGGAAGCATGTCAGAGAAGGGGAGAGTTAAGGAAGCATGTCAGAGAAGGGAAGAGTTAAGGAAGCATGTCAGAGAAGGGAAGAGTTAAGGAAGCATGTCAGAGAAGGGGAGAGTTAAGGAAGCATGTCAATTAAAGCACCACAACAACGAAACTACAATCTTTGGCAGATGTTTCCAGGAGGATTTCCCAAATGGCACCCTACTCCGTTTATAGTGCACTACTCTAGATCCCATAGGGGCTACCGTTCGTCGGGCTACCGTCTGTCGGGCTACCGTTCGTCGGGCCACCGTTCGTCGGGCCACCGTTCGTCGGGCTACCGTTCGTCGGGCTATCTTCTACGGTTCGTCGGGCTACGGTTCGTCGGGCTACGGTTCGTCGGGCTACGTTCGTCGGGTACCGTTCTTCTGGCTACCGTTTCGGGGGCCTGGTCAAAAAGTAGTGCACTATATAGGGGCATAGGGTGCATTTGGGACTCTCATTAAACCTTTACAAGTCATCCGCTTGCCTCAAAACACATTAAAATGTACCTTGTGTCGAAAGTGCAGTATTAAATCTCTTGGTGACATACCTGTCGGGAGAGAATGTGAAGAATGTGAAATTTGCCTCAGGGAGGACATTTCTATCACACGTGTGGAACATGCGTCCCAAATTACACCCCCATCCCTATAGAGTGTAATACTTTTGACCAGAGCTCCATGCGCCCTATATAGGAAGTAGGGAGCCATTTGGTGCTCAACGTCATGATCTAAGACCCCCCCCCCCCCCCCACCCCCTGAAAAGATGCAGCCTGTTTCTGTAAGCTGGGTTCATCACCATAACAAGTGGCCAATAGACACACATCTTTCTATGGGCTAATCTAGGACATGTTAGAGGCTACAACAACAGACACCTGATCGCCCCACAGATGACCAGGTCCTATAGCCTAAAGCAGGGTCTAAAGCAGGGCCTAAAGCAGGGTCTAAAGCAGGGGGGCTAAAGCAGCGCTAAAGCAGGCCTAAAGCAGGGTCTAAAGCAGGGCTAAAGCAGGGCCTAAAGCAGGGCCTAAAGCCTAAAGCAGGGTCTAAAGCCTAAAGCAGGGCCTAAAGCAGGGTCTAAAGCAGGGTCTAAAGCCTAAAGCAGGGTCTAAAGCCTAAAGCAGGGCCTAAAGCAGGGTCTAACGAGGGTCTAACGCAGGGTCTAAAGCAGGGTCTAAAGCAGGGCCTAAAGCAGGGTCTAAAGCAGGGTCTAACGCAGGGTCTAACGCAGGGTCTAACGCAGGCCTAAAGCAGGGCCTAAGAGCAGGGTCTAAAGCCTAAAGCAGGGTCTAAAGCCTAAAGCAGGGTCTAAAGCCTAAAGCAGGGCCTAAAGCAGGGTCTAAAGCAGGGTCTAAAGGAAAGCGGTCTAAAGCAGGGTCTAAAGCAGGGTCTAAAGCAGGGTCTAACGCAGGGTCTAACGCAGGGTCTAAAGCAGGGTCTAAAGCAGGGCTAAAGCAGGGTCTAAAGCAGGGCCTAAAGCAGGGCCTAAAGCAGGGCCTAAAGCAGGGCCTAGAGCAGGTCTAGAGCAGGGTCTATGAAAGGAAGGGGTGCCATTTGAAGCCAGGGAGAATGGCAGAACAGTTTTACCCAGGAACACTTGGGATCCCTCTAGAGCTGTCCCTCTCAGAGAGCTGTTCATGTGTTCATACAACTCCTACAGACGGAGAGAGAGAGAAAGAGAGTGGGGGAAAGAGAGAGAGAGGGGGTAGAGAGAGAAAGGAGAGAGGGGGTAGAGAGAGAAAGAGGGGGGAGAGAGAAAAGAAAGGGAGAGAGGGGGTAGAGAGAGAAAGAGGGGGGAGAGAGAGAAAGAGAGGGGGGAAAGAGAGAGAAAGAGGGGGTAAAGAGAGAAAGGGAGAGAGGGAGGAGAGAGAAAGAGAGGGGGGAGAAAGGGACGAGAGAACCGGTAAGACAAGATTCTAAGTTCAATGTTCCACAAACACACAAGGTCACACATCTTGGAATAAAGTGATTCAAGCCTTTGGTGATGAAACATTTGACGGTGAAAGAGAGTTGACTGGAAACACTCACCTTCAATATAGATATTCTGTGAGAAGTCTTTCTCCTCAAAGTAGGCGTGTGTGATGAGCTGTAGTTTAGCTTGGAGGAGACCGTACAGAGGCTGGGGAAGAAGGGACACCATTGACTAAGTGAAGGGTAGTCACCAGTAGTCTATCATCACAAACGAATAATGGCTGATTTCACCAATGTTCAACTTCACAGGCTCATTAGAAAGAAAAAAATTGAGCTATATTTAATTAATATTATTATATATATAATAATATTTTATTATTTTATTCCAGGAGGCTATGAGGCTTGGTCTGCGTTCTGCGTTTATGTGAGGAAGAGAACCAACGTCTCCCTACTGAGTCCTGAACAGAAACAGCTGTGTAGGCCGGGGTGTACGGACAGAGAGGAGGCTGTCCACTGACCCAGGGGTCGGGGGTCATAGAGGGTCGGGGGTGTACGGACAGAGAGGAGGCTGTCCACTGACCCAGGGGTCATAGAGGGACGGGGGTGTACGGACAGAGAGGAGGCTGTCCACTGACCCAGGGTCGGGGGTCATAGAGGTCGGGGTGTACGGACAGAGGAGGCTGTCCACTGACCCAGGGGTCGGGGGTCATAGAGGGTCGGGGGTGTACGGACAGAGGAGGCTGTCCACTGATCCAGGGTCGGGGGTCATAGAGGGTCGGGGTGTACGGACAGAGGAGGCTGTCCACTGATCCAGGGGTCGGGGGTCATAGAGGGCCGGGGGTGTACGGACAGAGAGGAGGCTGTCCACTGACCCAGGGTCATAGTGTGACTTTCCATAGAGCGATCCCCACCCTTCTCTCCCTCCCTGTCACATCAGGACACTCACCACTCGACTGAGGACACACACATACTCACCACTTCGACTGAGGACACACACACACACACCACTTTCGACTGAGGACACCACACACACTCACCACTTCGACTGAGGACACACACACACACACACACACACTCGACTGAGGCACACACACACACACACACACACACACACCACACACAACACACACTCACCACTTGACTGAGAACACACACACTCTTCTGGACCGTCTCCCTGGTGACATCAGCCAGTCGGACCTTCAGGGACTGAAAAACAAAAACAACAAAACACTTTGATGTCTAATGACCTAATGACACGTCAGGAAACAGTCAGGAAACAGCCAGAAAACAGCCAGAAACACCAGGAAACAAGCCAGGAAACAGCCAGGAAACAGCCAGGAAACAGCCAGGAAAAGCAGGAAACAGTCAGGAAACAGTCAGAAACAGTCAGGAAACAGTCAGGAAACAGTCAGGAAACAGTCAGGAAACAGTCAGGAAAACAGTTCAGGAAACAGAACCACAGAGAATGAGTATGACTCTACTCTGTAGTACAGTCCGGTAGGTATCGTACAGCTGGTAGAGACTCTACTCTGTTGACCAGCTGGTAGAGACTCTACTCTGTTGACAGCTGGTAGAGACTCTACTCTGTTACCAGCTGGTAGAGACCTACTGCTGTTGACCAGCTGGTAGAGACTCTACTCTGTTGACCAGCTGGTAGAGACTCTACTCTGTTGACCAGCTGGTAGAGACTCTACTCTGTTGACCAGCTGGTAGAGACTCTACTCTGTTGACCGCTGTAGAGACTCTACTCTGTTGACCAGCTGGTAGAGACTCTACTCTATAGTACAGTGGTCCTCTGCTGACCAGCTGGTATAGACTCTACTCTGTTGACCAGCTGGTATAGACTCTACTCTATAGTACAGTGGTCCTCTGTTGACCAGCTGGTAGAGACTCTACTCTGTTGACCAGCTGGTAGAGACTCTACTCTGTTGACCAGCTGGTAGAGACTCTACTCTGTAGTACAGTGGTTCTCTGCTGACCAGCTGGTATAGACTCTACTCTGTTGACCAGCTGTATAGACTCTACTCTGTTGACCAGCTGGTAGACTCTACTCTATAGTACAGTGGTCCTCTGTTGACCAGCTGGTAGAGACTCTACTCTGTTGACCAGCTGGTAGAGACTCTACTCTGTTGACCAGCTGGTAGAGACTCTACTCTGTTGACCAGCTGGTAGAGACTCTACTCTGTTGACCAGCTGGTAGAGACTCTACTCTTAGTACAGTGGTCCTCTGCTGACCAGCCTGTAGAACTCTACTCTGTTGACCACTGGTAGAGACTCTACTCTGTTGACCAGCTGTAGAGACTCTACTCTGTTGACCAGCTGGTAGAGACTCTACTCTGTTGACCAGCTGGTAGAGACTCTACTCTGTTGACCAGCTGGTAGAGACTCTACTCTGTTGACCAGCTGTAGAGACTCTACTCTGTTGACCAGCTGGTAGAGACTCTACTCTGTTGACCAGCTGGTAGAACTCTACTCTGTTGACCAGCGGTAGAGACTCTACTCTGTTGACCAGTGGTAGAGACCTACTCTGTGACGCTGTAGGACTTGACCAGCTGGTAGAGACCTACTCTGTGACACTGTAGAGAATGGGGAACCAACCTAGCTTCTATTTGGCGGATAGCAGGAGACGCCGTACACACACTTCATATCTGCCCCAGCGAGAGGAGGGAGGTGGAAGAACACGGGTTCTGAGAAAACAAAAACAACAAAATCACATCATTCGCTGCTATTTTCCAAGAATGGTCTACCTGCAATAACATGTGGTTGTTTTCCCTACTAACGTTGATGAATGCACTGCCTGTAAGTCGCTCCAGATAAGAGTCTGCTAAATGACTCAAACGTAAAAATGTAGCTAAGCAACATCTCTCTCTGATCTGAGATCTGTCGTAACATGGTCCTTAGTTATTAGCCAAACAAACAAAAAACGTCAACAGCAATTCAGCACTAGCAAATGAATTACACATTAGTAGCGACTAAAGATGACTCAGTGAGCATCTGTTGTTTGTAGCGACTAAAGATGACTCAGTGAGCATCTGTTGTTTGTAGCGACTAAAGATGACTCTGAAAATAACTTGTTATCTTCCCTCTGTTGTTGTAATCAGCACCAAAACATCGTTAGCCTTACGGACCTGTAAAAATAAACTGTCAAATGTTTGAAAATCACATCCTCAATTAACTGATGGGATGGAGGAAGGAGCACGTGATTCCAAAACATTTGACATTATTACAGTTACATAAGGCTACCGCACTGACGCTGTCGGTGTGATCCAGGAGTCAGGATGTTTTTGGTACGAATTACAACAACAACAACAGAGGGGAAGATGATAACATTAGAAAGGCGTCCACTAGACTACATCTGTAATGGATCATGTGGATGTATACGAGGATCTATGGACGTGTCATTCAATTAGATCAGAGAATCTGGGGTTTGGACTTGGATCAGGAGGCCAGTGGCCATGACGACGGTAAGAGACGGAGTGGTTTTTCTAATGTTGCTAAGGCATCCTCCCTCTCAGAGCTACAGTCAGGGAAACAGACTGCAACAAGGACCCGTCTCCGTGACTGCAACCAAGGACCCGTCTCGTGACTGCAACCAACGACCCGTCTCCGTGACTGCAACCAACGACCCGTCTCCGTGACTGCAACCAAGGACCCGTCTCCGTGACTGCAACCAACGACCCGTCTCCGTGACTGCAACCAACGGACACGTCTCCGTGACTGCAACCAACGACCCGTCTCCGTGACTGCAACCGACGACCCGTCTCCGTGACTGCAACCGACGACCCGTCTCCGTGACTGCAAACCGACGACCCGTCTCCGTGACTGCAACCGACGACCCGTCTCCGTGACTGCAACCGACGACCCGTCTCCGTGACTGCAACCGACGACCCGTCTCCGTGACTGCAACCGAGGACCCGTCTCCGTGACTGCAACCGAGGACCCGTCTCCGTGACTGCAACCGAGGACCCGTCTCCGTGACTGCAACCGAGGACCCGTCTCCGTGACTGCAACAGAGGACCCGTCTCCGTGACTGCAACCGAGGACCCGTCTCCGTGACTACAACCGAGGACCCGTCTCCGTGACTACAACCAAGGACCCGTCTCCGTGACTACAACCAAGGACCCGTCTCCGTCAGCAACAAGGCCAGAGACAGGTCGGGGCAGACAGACTAGACGGCCCAGTACAGCTAGCTCTGGTCCCGGGCGTTACTCGCGGCTTGCTGACCCTGAGCCTTTAGCGTCAGCAAGCAGCACGTAACACCCTGGACCAGAGCAACAGCACAGCCAAGGACATATGAAGAGCCACAGCTGTAGTCTACTAGCTTCCTCTCCTCAGCAGCACGATGCACTGCTCTACTCTACTCCCATGAACTGTGCCATCCCATGTATGAGTCTGTCTCATGTTGTCRTTGCTTCTATAGCCCGACTGCACTGCAGTGAATCACTAATCCCTAATGAAAATGTACAGCGTGAGTGAGGTTCATGCACCCGGCCAACAAGCAGCCAGTGAATCACTCACAGACGACACTACAGGGCCTACAGTGTAAAACATGGAATAGGTGAGGACTTGTACAGTACAGAGATTATTTCAAATCTGGTTCTACACATACCGGAGTGTAGTTAAACKAATCATTTTTACTAATACAGATGTAGGCCTTATGTATAACACAGACTTCATATCTATAATATTGTTCAGCTTTCGCATCTTACTAGGGCTAACCGTTACATATCCACTTGAAAGAAATGGATGTGTTGCATAATATTACTGTGAATCGAGTCCATTCTCTCCCTCTGTACTGCTTATCAACAGGACCAGGTCAGTAGTAGACCAAAAGGAAAATCAGATCACATGATGAGTGACTGCTAACTAGCTAACRGCCCGGCCCGTCGGCCTCAGTGACATCATGAACAACAGAAGGAGGCTTGCCAAGATGGAGGGCCTCAAGGGCAACACTACCCAGCAGAACAACAGTCACACGCTGCACCACAGCTAGTCTATGACCTAACTAGCTTTAAAAACTCTCCTTTCCAACATTAATTCCTGCTGATTTCACATACTAACATGAGCACTGCAGTAGCCCAGTTAGGCTAAGCCAAACATGATGACGAAGCTGTTCATTTTTTCCCACAGAGGTAATGATGACTCATCATCAGCAGATTTATTTGACCCTTATTTTAGCAGGTAAGGTGTCTGAGACGTGATAACAGAGTCTCAAACGGGGTGAAGACGGCGGGGCTAAATGTGACAGTAGACTCATTATTAAACTGTCAGGAGCGGTGTAGTAACACAGGTAGGAGAGATGGAAAGATGGAATGATGGGGAAAGAAAAAAAGAGGAAGTATCTGGTTGTGTCCCAAATTGCACCCTATGGGCCCTGGTCAAAAGGTAGTGCACTATAAAAGTAAGTGTGCCATTTGGTTTTTATGTAAAGGTTAGGGTCAGGGGTCAGGGTTTTATGTACCTTCTTGGTAGTTGTGTGCTCCGTCAGGCAGGGTTAAGGGTCAGGGTAAAGGTCAGGGTGTTATTTACCTTCTTGGTAGTTGTGTGCTCCGTCAGGCAGGGCAAGGAAAGGCAGGTACTTCCACTCCTCAGGCAGGTTGTTGCTGTCATGGCCCTCCTCAGGGATGAGGGGAGGGTAGGAGTATTCCACCTGAGGAAGAGAGAGAAAACACTGCAGATGTCAGCACCTACAAACCAGTCCATAGAAACCAGCACCTACAAACCAGTCCATAGAAACCAGCACCTAGAAACCAGTCCATAGAAACCAGCACCTACAAACCAGTCCATAGAAACCAGCACATAGAAACCAGCACCTACAAACCAGCACCTACAAACCAGTCCATAGAAACAGTCCAAGAAAACCAGTCCATAGAAACCAGTACAAATTAGAAACCAGTCCATAGAAACCAGCACCATAGAACCAGCACCTAGAAACCACACCCAGAACGACCAGCAGCCCCAGAAACCAGCACCTAGAAACCAGCACCTAGAAACCAGCACCTAGAAACCAGTCCCTAGAACCAGTCCCTAGAAACCAGTCCCTAGAAACCAGTCCCTAAGAAACCAGTCCCTAGAAACCAAGCCCTAGAAACCAGCACCCAGAAACCAGTCCATAGGAACCAGCACCTAGAAACCAGTCCATAGAAACCAGCACCCAGAAACCAGTCCATAGAAACCAGCACTAGAAACCAGTCCATAGAAACCAGCACCTAGAAAACCAGTCCATAGAAACCAGCACCTAGAAACCAGTCCATAGAAACCCGCACCTAGAAACCTGTCCATAGAAACCAAACACCCAAAACCAGTCCATAGAACAGCACATACAAACCAGACCATAAGAAACCAGCCACCTACAAACCAGTCCATAGAAAACCAGCACTACAAACCAGTCCATAGAAACCAGCACCCACAAACCAAGTCCCATAGAAGCCAGTTCCATAGAAACCAGCACCTAGAAAACCAGCACCTAGAAACCAGCACCTAGAAACACAGCACCCAGAAACCACACCCAGAAACCAGCCCCTAGAAACCAGCCCCAGAAAACCAAGCACCAGAAACCAGCACCCAGAAAACAGCACCCAGAAACCAGCACCTAGAAACCAGCACCGAGAAACCACGAGGACGTGCACAGTCAGGACAACACGCGGGAGTGCACAGTCAGGACAACACGCGGGAGTGCACAGTCAGGACAACCACGCGGGAGTGCACAGTCAGGACAAACGCGGGATGCACGTCAGGACACACACGCGGAGATGCACAGTCAGGACAACACGCGGGAGTGCACAGTCAGGACAAACACGCGGGAGTGCACAGTCAGGACAACAACGAGGGAGTGCAGAGTCAAGACAACACGAGGGAGTGCAGAGTCAAGACCAACACGAGGGAGTGCAGGAGTCAGGAGACAACCAGCAGAGGGAGTGCAGAGTCAGGACAACACGCCGGAGGCAGCAGCGGGAGTGCAGAGTCCAGGACAACACGCGGGAGTGCAGAGTCAGGACAACCCGCGGGAGTGCAGAGTCAGGACAACACGCGGGAGTGCAAGTCAGGACAACACGCGGGAGTGCAGAGTCAGGACAACACGCGGGAGTGCAGAGTCAGACAACACGCGGAGTGCAGAGTCAGGACAACACGCGGGAGTGCAGAGTCCAGGACAACAACGCGGGAGTGCAGAGTCAGGACAACACGCGGGAGTGTGAGAGTCAGGACAACACGCGGGAGTGAGAGTCAGGACAACACGCGGGAGTGAGAGTCAGGACAAACACCGGGGAGTGAGAGTCAGGACAACACGCGGGAGTGTAGAGTCAGGACAACACGCGGGAGTGTAGAAGTCAGGACAACACGCGGGAGTGTAGAGTCAGGACAATCACGCGGGAGTGTAGAGTCAGGACAACACGAGGGAGTGCACAGTCAGGACAACATGCATAACAGCAGCCCAGATGAAGAGGGCTATTCACAATGGTCTGATCATCATATGACTATGAGTCACAGAAGCCTCTGGATAAAGTACTGAACATGTTCAAGGTCCTGTAATGAACTCAGCTGTTCACAATCTAGTTAAACAAGAAGCCTGTCTCCGGAGAAGAAAAGTCAAACAGCCATAACCTTGGCAAATAGTAAATAATTGTTAACGAACAATGTGCTGTACTGTCAGGCAACATTAGCTACATAAATTCCATTGCTGCTGTGCAAGATTSATTTGTGAAAACTGTAGGCTAGAACAAACTATATTTTTGCGGTTCAGTAAAGGTAATAACATAACTGAGTGTCCCAATTGGCACCCCATCCCCTATATAGCGCACTACTTTTGACCAAGGCTAAGGACTACATGGGGAATAGGGTGCTTATTTGGCATGCAGGCCAGATATGGGAGAACACATTGCAGTAATAGAAACTGGGTCGTTCCATGTCATTTCAGCAAACCACAGATCCACCATTTCAGATTGTTCTGAACTAGTTCCTCAGTTAGAAAAATATAAAAGATTAGCATTCCCGCAATATTATTTTGTTGAAATTGCACCCAAATAGCCTCTTTTAATTGACAGGATTCACATAATATATATATATATATATATATATATATAAATATATTATAGTACCTAACATCCAAACATCATCCTACCAATGACAGACGTAAGGAATCCAAAGAAAAAGGTCCTAAGCCACCCACAGACCACCCCACATCAGCAAACGGCTCACCTCAGGGGTGAGTGCTTAGTCCCCTTTGAGCTGTTCTTGCCAAAATATGGACTTGGTTTTTTACATAATAGGGCTATCTTCTATATACCACCCCTACCTTGTCACAACACAACTGATTGGCTCAAATGCATTAAGGAAAGAAATTCCACAATTTAACTTTTAACAAGGCACACCTGTTAATTGAAATGCATTCCAGGTGAATACCTCATGAAGCTGGTTGAGAGAATGCCAAGACTATGCAAAGCTGTCATCAAGATAAAGGGTGTTAACTTTGAAGAATCTCAAATATATTTTTATTTGTTTTGGTTACTACATGATTCCATATGTGTTATTTCATAGTTTTGATGTCTTCACTATTATTCTACAATGTAGAAAATAGTAAAAATAAATAAAAACCATTGAGTAGGTGTGTCCAAACTTTTGATTGGTGCTGCTCTCCTCCACGATTGCACATTCAGCAAATCCCCAGCAGAGGGAGTTCCCTTTGAATCCATTTTCCTATTCACTGTGTTGGTGGTGCTCATAATATGTATCATACCTTCTGAATTAGCAAAACCCACTCTGGACATTCAATGTACTTGTAGATTAGTCTATAATGTTCCACTCAATGTCTTAAAATTAACTAAACTAAGTTAGTTAATGTCTTAAACAATGTCTTAAAATTAACTAAATCAAAAAAAGTACTTTAAAATGTGAAAAATTGCATTTTAGAATCTAGACATATTCCATACATCTGTAGCACACTATAAGGAGTATAACGACTCCAAGGTGTTGTCTGTATCATGTACGCTTCACACATCATAGAGTCTGACAGTATAACGACTCCAAGGTGTTGTCACGGTTCACACATCATAGAGTCTGACAGGAGGCATGTACAGGTCTAAAAAAGGAACTAAAATCATCATGATTTTCAACAAAAAAAAAATGGTTTGTGATACATAAGTAAAAAGCATGTAATGTGAGAATTGCCAAGACAATCGGAGAGACCTATGTTGGCATGGATTGCTGGCTCTATGGTTCCTGACGGGAAGGGTACTTAGAAATAACCTAGAAACTGTTCTAGGAACAGAAACTAACAGAGCCTAATACAAATTGAATTGAAGAATAATAATTTGTCCAGTCTGTGGTTGCAGAAGCAGAACAGGAACTAGCCTAGCGCCTGCCGTTTATAAAGGCTCATGTGCATGAACATACAACAAGGCCTTTGGGCAAATTGTGTTTGTTGAAAACATATGTGCGGTGAATCTCCCCATTCATTCTTTATTGCGTACCTCAGAAGGGATAGTCCCTACTCTCTTCAGAAGCTCTGTAGATAATTATTGTAATACACTTGAGGTATTATCTTGTCCCTGTTCATTTCCTGACTGAATGAGCAGGTTAACTCTTTCTGCATGCATGCAAACACACACACACACGACCTTTCAGTAGGTTAACTACCAGGCGTAAACACTGCCCTTGTAGTCCATCGTGTCTGTCAAGCTCTCCTTAACATTTGTCAAATGACTCACTAAACTTTGTGGCTAATCCTTGAAACCAAAACCACAGTGACAACAACATTGCAGGCAGTGACTGTGTGTATAGATGTATTTTGGATTTGCGTATGATACGTTCTTTAATAACAGTCACAGGACTGAGGGGATATAGGCTAGCAGTACAAACATCGGCACGTTGAAATAAAACCTCTGGCCAAGAGCGAGGAAATTAGCCGTGGGGAGATAAGATCTCATGTCAGGGAAAAGTGCACATTAATACTGATTATTATTACATTTCAGTAATTGACATTGACTGTAGTTCTTCACAATATAGCATGACCATGCACTTATAATAATGCTTGGTACACCAACAAATGGCCTGTCCCATCTGTGCTGGTTTATAAAACAAGTGATCAGTGACTACCAGGCAGTAGTGTCTCGTCAGCCAACCACTTGTGGGTTGAACAGAACAGAGTCATTCCATTTCAAAAAGCACAAGAAACAGGATTTCAACACCCACCAGCTCAGAATGTTCTGAAATCGTTTTTTCCCCCGTTTTTTCTGTAGATAGAAACAGATAAGATTAGCATTCGTGAAACATTTGTTTCATTAAAATATAATATGATCTCAGAGGATTTAAGCTAATTGAGTGCACCCACATTGGCCATTTAAACTGATAGGATTCATATCATCTTTAATAAATATAGTACCTAACATCCAATTTGGGTGGTAATTCTTCATAACAATGAGACGAGGAAACCCATAAAATGATCAATAGCCACCCACAGGACCCCCCACCCCCCACCCCGCCACACACCAATCACATCCCAACAACCAGTATAGAGTATCAGATCTATGTCTGACAAGTAGTAGGAAGCTGCTGCTTGGATTATTGCTTCTTCAACCTTTGTAATGTGCTCCCTGTGAATCTAGTGATGTTTTTTCCCCTCCCTGTTCTCTTAAAAACCCCAATGCATCAACCCAACGCACCTTGAATAGTCCAAAGAGTGGCAGCTCTCTGAAAAAGGGCCATCTTTAAATGGTGCAATTCTCATATGAAGACTTTTCTTACGAGTTGAAAACCTCAATGGGAGAAATGGGCTAGTGACTGAAATGTTGTGACAACCCTAATCAAGTAATACACTTATAAACCATTGCATGGCAGTCATATGTAGTGTGATTAGTGACATTTACCAGTAAACCCAACACAATACTATTACCATTGCAAAACACTATACAGTGTGTGGGACTTTTATACCATAGAAAAGCATTAGAGACCACGACATTGAAGCCATTAGAACTGCAGTAGCCTAATGGTTTGCGTATTCACCAATTACCAGGAATGGTATAACTAATCCAGACCTTTTTAAAATGGAACAAACCACACACAAAGGTGCCGTTTCATGGACACAATTAAGCCTAAGAACAAACTGTCTAGCTTAAAAAAAAAAAATGTATTCAACATTTATTTAACTGGGCAAATCAGTTACGAACAAATTCTTATTTACAATGACAGCCTACCGGGGAACAGCAGAACGACMGATGTTTACCTTGTCACCTCGGGGATTCGGTTACTGGCCCAACCACCACAAGGCTACCTGCCCAACCGAAAGGCTACCTGCCCAACCACAAGGCTATCTGCCCAACCACAAGGCTACCTGCCCAACCACAAGGTTACCTGCCCAACCACAAGGCTACCTGCCCAACCACAAGGAAAAACATGTGATCCATGTCATAAACACAAGAGATCTATTGATCGTTTTATTAGATTCCTCGTGTCTTCCTCATTGTTAGGAAGAATTATGTTCCCAAATCGGATGTTAGGTACAATATTTATTGAAGATTAAATCAATCCTATAAATTCAAATGGCCAATTTGGGTGCAATCAATCAGTTACATTCTTCTCAGAGATAAAATAATGTGTCAGGAATGCTCATCTTATCTATTTCTAACTACAGAAACGATTTCAAAACAATCTGAGATTGTGAGTACATGGCTTGTTGAAATTACGTGGAATAACCCAACAGCAAAGGTCCCTGTCTGGATTGTTGTTACTGGTGCTGGTCAGTCAAATAACTAAATAGTTCATTCACTCACACCCCCAGCCATTACCCAATACTCTGCTTGACGCATAGTGTAGCCTCCTAGTCGGAGCAGCTCTCCACTCTATTCTGCTAATAGTTGCCTGGGCAGCCGCTATGGGCAGCCGCTAGTGTGCTTTATGGATCTCCACTGCCCAGGCTACCTAGTTAGCAAGCATCACGAGATTGACGTACCTGACAGCCTTTCTTGTGGTGAAATCCGACTACCACGATATGTAACACGGGTCCTTTGAGTTCCTCTTTGCCATTCAACTCCATGGCCCCCGATATTTGGGCAGTTATGTGTTGTTTTCCACTTTTGAGAGACCCAATGTAAACAGCGTTGAAATGAACGGGCGCTACTCTTGGTGTTTCTTGAATCGACGTCCGCAGTTACACAATCAACCCAAGGGATTTTCTCTTCCGCCTCGTCTGTTCCAGTAGTGGGATGACGTCCCTCAAAATGAAGCGCCACCGCTTGGGCATGACTCTTTTATGATTGTTTTTTATCCACCGAATCAATAATCCCATTCTGTTTGGGCTGCATCAAATCAGTGAATGTATAATTCCTTGTACATATTAATTGACCATAGTCATAATGAAAACGACCCCAGTGCTTGGATACAATAAAAATCAGTGTTTGATTGTTTTAGTCTGATTGTTTTAGTTGATTGGTCGATCGATTACTTCCGCCTTTTTTCAAACTAAACATGGCAGCCACTCCAGCTACAAATCCGTCACAGTTGCTCCCACTTGGTTTGTGTGATTTTCTTCATATTTTGTATCAAATTATACAGATAACAAGGACGTCGGTAACGCTCAATGCGGGGTTGTATTGAAATATACCCATTTACAGATATGTAATGCAGGAGTCATGTAAACTAGTAGTTGTAGCATGTCCGCATTGCTAAGCTAGCTATGTAGCAAAAGTAGCCAAACCTTACCCGACGGCCAGGATGTCACAGATATGAGCTAAATGTTCCCACTACAGCAATTTTCTGTATTACATTCATGCCATATGACTTTCATTGATATATTTTCAAATGAAGTTAGCTAACTACATTTTGAAAGAACGCTAGCTGGCGAGGCAACCAACCAGATTAGCCAAATTCAAACTCTCGCGGGAATGTTTGTGCTTCTCCAAATCAGGTCCTGCAGTCCCAGGTGCAGGCTTTTGTTCCAGCCCATCACTAGCCCACTTGATTCAATCAAATAATACATTAGTCATGGTCATCTGTCTGGACAATGATTACACCTAGCAGAATCAAGATGTGTGTTAGGTTGCTGGAAGCCTGACAGAAAGCATGTACACCCAGTAGTTATCTTGATCGTCAGTCTGTGATTTAAACATGTATTCTTGTGTTGTTTCAGAGCTCGTGGACAAATGTATAGGTTCCAGAATCCATATCGTCATGAAGAACGACAAAGAAATTGTTGGCACCTTGTTGGGTTTCGACGATTTTGTCAGTATCCTTTACACAAACGTCCTACGAAACATCTCATTATTTATCCTTCATTGTACATCTGTGGGAAACCCTTGTGAGGGTTTTTGGAGACCTACGCTCCTGTAGGATTTTGGTCTCCAGCCC
The DNA here is from genome assembly GCF_002910315.2 of Salvelinus sp. IW2-2015. NCBI lineage: Eukaryota > Metazoa > Chordata > Actinopteri > Salmoniformes > Salmonidae > Salvelinus > Salvelinus sp. IW2-2015. Next base: position 90,782 of record NW_019942983.1, on the reverse strand, counting down.
TAATCTAACCAACGCACCTGCTTGTATTAACCAGTCGCTCATTCGGACCTCGATTAGCTGAAACGGGTGTGTTAGTATAGGGCTGGAGCAAAAGCTCTCACCCCCAGTCACTCTCCAAGAGGAGGGTTTGCTACCGCTGCAGAAGTATGGTACATTGTACAAAACCAGTCATTATTGAATTCAAATGTTTTCCATACTGTAATCATTTAGTTTGTCAATGTACAGATTATCCTTCACCCACCCAACTTCAGACATGGTGCTAGAGGACGTGACAGAATTGTAAGTACACAAGTATTACAGTTCACTTACATGGAGTGGAATCACAGAGCTGCTTATACATAGTGTGTGTCCCAAATAGCGCTCTATTCCCAATATAGTGCACTACTTTCGACCAGGGCTCATAGTGCTTTAATTAAAAGTAGTGAACGATAGCCTATATGGATTGCTCTCTTGGGCGCCTGTCTAGAAAACAACCCTAGCTAGCCCACCTATGCACTTGCGGAGAACTGAAAGGGTGGCTGGAGTCTTTGATAATTTTTAGGTCCTTCCTCTGACACCGCCTGGTATAGAGGTCCTGAATGGCAGGAAGAATGGCCCGTTTGCACTACCCTCTGTAGTGCCTTGCGTTCGGAGGCCGAGCAGTTGCCATACCAGGCAGTGATGCAACCAGTCAGGATGCTCTCGATGGTGCAGCTGTAGAACATTTTGAGGATCTGAGGACCCAGACCAAATCTTTATAGTTTCCTGAGAGGGAATAGGTTTTGTCGTGCCCTCTTCACGACTGTCTTGGTGGGCTTGGATCATGTTAGTTTGTTGGTGATGTGGACACCCAAGGAACTCTCAACCTGCTCCACTGCAGCCCCATTGATGAGAATGGGGGCGTGCTCGGTCCTCTTTTTCCTGTAGTCCACAATTGTCTCCTTTGTCTTGATCACGTTGAGGGAGATGTTGTTGTCCTGGCACCACACGGCCAGGTCTCTGACCTCCTCCCTATAGGCTGTCTCGTTGTTGTCGGTGATCAGGTCTACCACTGTTGTGTCATCGGCAAAATGAATGATGGTGTTGGAGTCGTGCCTGGCCGTGCAGTCATGAGTGTAACTGAGCACACACCCGAGGGGCCCCTGTGTTGAGCATCAGCGTCGTGGACGTGTTGTTGCCTACCCTTACCACCTGGGGGCGGCCCGTCAGGAAGTCCAGGATCCAGTTGCAGAGAGAGRTGTTTAGTCCCAGGGTCCTTAGCTTATTGATGAGCTTTGAGGGCACTATGGTGTTGAACGCTGAGCTGTAGTCAATGAATAGCATTCTCAAATAGGTGTTCCTTTTGTCCAGGTGAGAAAGGGCAGTGTGGAGTGCAATAGAGATCGCATCATCTGTGGATCTGTTGGGGCGGTATGCAAATTGGAGTGGGTCTAGGGTTTCTTTTATAATGGTGTTGATGTGAGCCATGTCCAGCCTTTCCAAGCACTTCATGGCTACAGACGTGAGTGCTACGGGTCGGTAGTAATTTAGGCAGGTTACCTTAATGTTCTTGGGCACAGGCACTATGGTGGTCTGCTTAAAACATTGGTATTACAGACTCAGACAGGGAGAGGTTGAAAATGTCAGTGAAGACACTTGCCAGTTGGTTCGCACATGCTTAGAGTACATATCCTGGTAATCCGTCTGGCCTTGTGAATGTTGACCTGTTTAAAGGTCTAACTCACATCGGCTGCGGAGAGCATAATCACAGTCTTCCGGAACAGCTGGTGCTCTCATGCAAGTTTCAGTGTTACATAGTCCGCCGCCCCTTGTCTTACCAGACGCCTCTGTTCTATCCTGCCGGTGCAGCGTATAACCAGCCAGCTGTATGTTGATAGTGTCATGATTTAGCCACGACTCCGTGAAGCATAAGATGTTAGTGTTTAATGTCCTGTTGGTAGTTTATCTTCTGCGTAGCTCGTCAATTTTATGCACGTTTGCTAGCAGAATGGAAGGAAGTGGTGGTTTTTCCGATCGCCTACGAATTCTCAGAAGGCAGCCCGCCCTTTGGCCCCTTTTTTCTGCACCATCTTCACGCAAATCGCGGGGATCTGGGCCTGTTCCCGAGAAAGCAGTATATCCTTCGTGTCAGACTCGTGAAAGGAAAAAAAGGATTCTGCCAGTAATCTCAGTCCTGATGTCTGGAAGTTATTTTCGGTCATAAGAGACGGTAACGGCAACATTGTGTACAAAATAAGTTGCAAATWAAAAATAAAAAAAACACTAGTTTGGGGACACGTAAAACGTCTGCCTTCCTCTCCAGCGCCATCTTATGAGCAGTATGTTGATAAATCCAGTAAACCCATTGGAGGTAAAGATGGCKCTACAGCAGTGGCCTACTACCATACAGCTTCAACCTGTCCCAATTCGTTCAGCTCTACAGAGGTACCTGGTGTAGTAAGGGGCTGCCTGGTATAGGACAGGTGTTGAATCTTTCCTCTTGATGCCTCTGTTTTAGTGAAATCACACCGGAGGGAAGGAGGATAACCAAACTGGATCAGATACTGCTCAACGGTAACAACATCACCATGGTGAGCATATTATGACATACTATAGATTATTATTCAATTTGTCAAATGGAGTGCCTTGCGACAGACCACCATCCTATCCAGAGGGTGTACTTGTATATCAAGCTGCCTTACATTACAGAAACAGGAGATAGGCTCCTGCCCTCTGGGCCCAGTCTTGCTCAGACAAGGCTTTCTTACCTTTTACTAGATTGTCAAATGCTTGACGCAGCAGTCGTATGCTGATCGTCACTACCCATTCTGTTGTATCCTTCTCTTTTCTAGCTCATACCTGGAGGTGAAGGGCCTGAAGTATAAAAACAACATTTAGCTGAAACATTGTTTTATGTTGTGGATGTATACTTGCCTTCCTATCAGTACTTACTTTCCTTAGTTTGTGATAATGTTTTATTTCGGTTCTTTGTTTTAGTTTAAGAAAATAATTGTAACAAAAGTTTTTTTTTCTTTTTTTCGTAATGAAGGCTTGATAAAGGTTTGTGTACAGAGCAACAGTTGGTTGTAATTTTGACATGTGTAACGTCAACCATTTCTACTTTAGTGGTGAGAAACTGTATTATTTTTTGTTATAAATAAATCACAATGATTGAAAATAAACAACCCCAGTGTTAATTTGTAGCTCCTAAAGGACAAGACAGAGCATCATGGACTTCGGCCGTGCGCAGTGGGTTGACTGTCCCATCTCTACACACCACAGAACATCGGAAGTCATTTTCTGTTTATTTCCCGACAATTCTACACGTTAAATCACCGCCGTTCATCGACACCCCAGCAGGTGATCTACAGCCTGTTTATGGTGTGTCTAGTCTTTGTAATAGTGCAGCTGTTGCTTCCAGAGTTGCAATCATCATTTAGTCTCTAGGTTCAGTGTTCAATATTAAGATGAGTTTATTAGCATGAAAAAACAACTGGCTAATCTGGACACTGTGGCTGATGGTACAAATAGAAGGGCTGATGGTACAAATAGAAACAGCTTTGTTGCTGACGTTCAAACGGGACTGATTCAGTTTTGATTGGTATTGTAGTATACACCTGGAAAAGATCACATGGTTGAAATGAATTCAACCCCACTATTCTCTCATTCCTCTTCATCCCTTCACCTGGGAGCCGGTCTGTTTTGTGCTAACATGCCAAATAGCAATAGGAATAGGAGTAGGAAAGAGTACAACGAAATCTGGGACCAGGCTCCTTCCTCCTCCTCGCATGCATCTTAGTACATTGAAGGTTTCTCTTCTCCTTTCGGATTGGTCACTTTTTCCAGGTTCTTGCTGATGATGTCATACAGTTCCGCCTGCAACACACGCATTGATGAAGTGAGTGGTCTTGTATACTGGTGTTTTATCTTTTCATTTGTGGTTTTTATTTTTTTTAACGTTTTATTTAACTAGGCAAGTCAGTTAAAAACAAATTCTTATTTACTATGACAGCCTACTGGGGAACAGCGGGTTAACTGCCTTGTTCAGGGGCAGAACGACAGATTTTTAACTTGTCAGCTCAGGGATTCAATCTTGCAACCTTTCGGTTACTAATCCAACACTCTAACCACTAGGCTACCTGCCACCTCTACACTCTAACCACTAGGCTACCTGCCACCTCTACACTCTAACCACTAGGCTACCTGCCGCCCCTACACTCTAACCACTAGGCCTACCTGCCGCCCCTACACTCTAACCACTAGGCTACCTGCCGCCCCTACCTCTAACCACTAGGCTACCTGCCGCCCTAGCTCTAACCACTAGGCTACCTGCCGTCCCTACGCTCTAACCACTAGGCTACTGCCGCCTCTACGCTCTAACCACTAGGCTACCTGCCGCCCCTACACTCTAACCACTAGGCTACCTGCCGCCTAAACTCTAACCACTAGGCTACCTGCCGCCCTACACTCTAACCACTAGGCTACCTGCCGTCCCTAGCTCTCACCAACTAGGCTACCTGCCGCCTCTACGCTCTAACCACTAGGCTACCTGCCGCCTCTACGCTCTAACCACTAGGCTACCTGCCGCCTCTACGCTCTAACCACTAGGCTACCTGCCGCCCCTACACTCTAACCACTAGGCTACCTGCCGCCCCTATAGGCCTATAGCTGGATCTGCACAACCGACGTTGTGGGAAATGGTTTCATCTTGACGTTGCGTCTACTTTTGAGGTCTGAAAACATCTGACAAACATTCATTTATGAGTGACCTTGACTTGTTCACTTATAGATTGCCTTATTAAAGCTGCAATATGTACCTTTTTTTTAGGGGGCGACCTGACCAAATTCACATAGAAATGTGAGTTATAGATCTGTCGTCCTCATCGAAAGAAAGTCTAAAATTGTAGATCTGTTCTATATGCACTATTTCTATGCTTCCTGTTCTTAAGTTTCGTTTTTGTGTCTAACCTTAAAACAGTATCTTGCCTGTCCCAAATGGTACCCTTTTCACTATATAGTGCACTACTTTTGTCCTGAGCCCATATGGCCCTGGTCAAAAGTAGTGCACTATATAGGAACTAGGGTGCCATTTGAGATTAAATCAGTCACTCACATAGAAGCCACGGATGTCCAGGAGGATGACTCTGATGTCAGAGTAGACAGCCTCATCCTTCTCATGGACCAGTGAGCGGTAGTCCATCTGATTTTAACCAGAAGGAGGAGGAGGAAAAAACAGAGGGATGAGGAAGGAAGGGAACAAGGAGGGATGTGTTACGACATCAGGATGAGGAAGGAAGAGAACAAGGAGGGATGTGTTACGACATCAGGATGAGGAAGAAAGAGAACAAGGAGGGATGTGTTACGACATCAGGTCATAGTTGAATACAGAATTTGGTAGTGTCTATAAATGTTCTCACCACATGAGTTGCCTTGGAGGCTTTGGCCACTGCATCCCCCCTCTCTGAAAAGTACCTGAAGGAACAATGGTGACGGTCACATGTATAATATTTATTTTGTCAAAATATACAATGACCTCCAAGAGCTCTAGGTTACTTGAAAGCATGAAAATGTGTCCTACTTGTTCATGTTGGTGTGGAAGCCGTCCACTTTTGTCTTCACTGCAGCTATTCTCTCCAAGATTTTCTCCTGGATATAACACAAGGAAACACCATGAGCCTCAGTTATAAACGCTGCGTACGTACAAAATCTACCCCCAAAACATGCACCAAGCAGTTTTTCCCCAAAAATGTTGCGATTTTWATTTTTTTTAAACGTAACGTGGCGTGAGGATGTCCTTTACCTACACGCAAACGTACATTTTTTTTGTGGATGAAGTATTATATTGCAAGCAGGCAGGGAAGGATGTGCAAATGGAGGATATGATGACCATGCTTAAAACAAGATAACAGCCATTTGCTAGTGAGAAGAGTGAAATTCTACGCATTTTATTAGAGGGAATCTAAAATAAAGTTAAATAAATAATAAATAATAATAAAATAAACAAATATTTTTTCCTATTTTATTTTTAATAACTATTGCAGAATAAATTACTTGTGTTTTCTAGCAGTGACGGGTTCATATTCCAGAAGTAGCCGTACAACAAATTACCATGCGAATCGCATTTAATTGGGCCTAGTAAATAGATAGGGTATGTATTTAAAGTGTTGCTGTATGCGATCCCATAGACAGCACAGTTTTTATAATACACAGTCGAATTTAACAGGTGATCAGACAGTTTATTTATTTTTTTACACTAAAGTACGTATGCTAGTACTGTATTTTCAATTTTTTGGATTAGCCTATACAATGTTTCAGAATTCGCGGGCAGACCAGCATATTTAGGTTGGTGGGAGGGAAAGTCGATTTCAAAACATTGTTCAATTCAAACGTTCTGCTGACAGGTCCACAACAATTTGCCATTGTTTTCTTTCAGAAACTGTCACAGTCCTTTGCTAAATACAGCATAAGTTACTTCAAAAGATTAAAGCATTCTGCCAATACCTCAAAACATTTGATCAAATTTGCTCTTTCTTTTAGAAACTGTTGTGGCCTAATTCCAATAGTTCCAAATTATACAGCGAATAAAGGGAGTTATTGTCAACATAAAGGGGGAATGGAGGGCGTTTTCCAGGCGGCGTTATAATGCTCGTTCAGACGCGCACCGTTTTAGGATGGCTCTGATTTATAGCGGGAAACATGCCGCTGTATGACGAGAGTCAAGTTTTTCTAAAATCCATATTTGTAGAGGTATTTTCAAAAATTCCGCATTCAGATATTTAGTGTGACATTTACACAACGGTTATAAATGAGGCCTTAGGAGAATACAGTTCCATCTGTAGCAGTGTTCCCTTTTTCAGGAATGACCAGTTGACTTTAAAGATGAACAAGTGTTGACCGTTTACCTGGATTGCAACGCCAAAGTCGTTCCCATCCTCTATTTTGGGGATGAGATGCTGAATCCAGCAGGACACCTAAGACGACACAGACACCAATGACTACAGAACATGTGCATCTTCACCAACATCTCTTTCAGTTCACCACAAGATGTCACTGTTTCTTCTATTGTATTCTTACTGTAATGATGGCCTCTCAGTGATAGTATCTCTGGTCATTCTTACTGTAATGATGGTCTCCCTCAGTGATAGGATCTCTGGTTATTCTTACAGTAATGATGGTCTCCCTCAGTGATAGGATCTCTGGTTATTCTACTGTAATGATGGTCTCTCTCAGTGATTAGGATCTCTGGTTATTCTTACTGTAATGATGGTCTCTCTCAGTGATAGGATCTCTGGTTATTCTTACTGTAATGATGGTCTCTCTCAGTGCTAGGATCTCTGGTTTCACTCTGTCCAGCAGCTTCACAATCTTCTCATTCCCTTTGATGAAGCCACAGCTTGGAGCTGAAAGATACAAAAGGAATAACACCAGCTGATTCAACACACTACTTGGAATGATTTTCTCAGCCTATTTTAAATGGTTGGTGTTAAGCTAGGGAACAACAGCCACACGTTGACAGCCATGACTCTGACTCTGTCTCTCACCTTTCTTCTTCTTCTTGCCATCATTCTTGTCAGTCTCCATTTCCTGGAGGGAGAAAAATCAGTCAGTCTGTACCTATAGATGTCAGTCAGTCATTAGCCGTCAGTTAGCCAGTCAGTCTGTAGCCGTCAGTCAGCCAGTCAGTCTGTAGCCGTCAGTCAGTCTGTAGCCGTCAGTCAGTCAGTCAGTAGCCGTCAGTCAGCCAGTCAGTCTGTAGCCGTCAGTCACCAGTCCAGTCTGTAGCCGGCAGTCTCGTCAGTCTGTCGTCAGCCAGTCAGTCTGTAGCCGTCAGTCAGTCTCGTCCTTAGACCGTCAGTCAGTCTGTAGCCGTCAGTCAGCCAGTCGTCGTAGCCGTCAAGTCTGTAGCCGTCAGTCAGTCTGTACTATAGCCGTCAGTCAGTCTGTTACGTATAGCGTCAGTCTGTAGCCGTCAGTCAGCCAGTCTGTAGCCGTCAGCCAGTCAGTCTGTAGCCGCGTCAGACTGTAGCCGTCAGCCAGTCAGTTCTGTAGCCGTCAGTCAGTCCTGTAGCCGTCAGTCAGCCAGTCAGTCTGTAGCCGTCAGTCTGTAGCCGTCAGTCAGTCTGTACTATAGCCGTCAGTCAGTCTGTACCTATAGACGTCAGTCTGTAGCCGTCAGTCAGCAGTCTGTTAGCCGTCCAGTCAGTCAGTCTTGTAGCCGTCAGTCAGTCTGTAAGCCGTCAGACTGTAGCCGTCAGCCAGTCAGTCTGTAGCCGTCAGTCAGTCTGTAGCCGTCAGTCTGTCAGTCTGTAGCCGTCAGCCAGCCAGTCAGCTTGTAGCCGTCAGTCAGTCTGTAGCCGTCAGTCTGTAGCCGTCAGCCAGTCAGTCTGTAGCCGTCAGTCCAGCGTCAGTCTGTAGCCGTCAGTCAGTCAGTCTGTAGCCGTCACTGACCGAGTCAGTCTGTAGCCGCCAGTCAGTCTGTAGCCGCCAGTCAGTCAGTCTGAAGCCGTCAGCCAGTCAGTCTGTGGTCGTCAGTCTGTAGTCGTCAGTCCAGTCAGTCTGTAGCCGTCAGTCAGTCAGTCTGTAGCCGTCAGTCAGTCAGTCTGTAGCCGTCAGCCAGTCAGTCTGTAGCCGTCAGTCAGTCAGTCTGTAGTCGTCAGTCAGCCAGTCTGTACTATAGCCGTCAGTCAGTCTGTAGCCGCCAGTCAGTCTGTAGCCGTCAGTTTGAGTCATAGACATCAGTCAGTCAGTCTGTAGTCATAGCCATCAGTCAGTCTGTAGTCATAGACATCAGTCAGTCAGTCTGTAGTCATAGCCATCAGTCAGTCTAGTCATAGCATCAGTCAGTCAGTCTGTAGTCTAGCCATCAGTCAGTCTATCATGCTCAGTCAGTTGTAGTCATAGACATCAGTCAGTCAGTCTGTAGTCATAGCATCACAGTCTGTAGTCATAGACATCAGTCGTCAGTCTGTAGTCAAGCCATCAGTCAGTCTGTAGTCATAGACATCAGTCAGTCAGTCTGTAGTCATAGCCATCAGTCAGTCTGTAGTATAGACATCAGTCAGTCAGTTTGTAGTCATAGACATCAGTCTCTGTAGCCGAAAACAACTGGAGACGCCCCATCTACAGGAACTGAGTAAAGCAGAGATTCCCCTTCACATAAGAGAGTAAGGTGGAGAGCCATGATGGTGGACATCCTATCCTCACAAGGGAGCCAAGAGGATTCAGTTAAGTTATTAATCCCGTTGATCTATATGGTCAGCATTCCCTACTACCTATATAGTGCACTAAATAGTGAATAGGGTGCCATTTGGGATGCTACACAATGTATCTGGTTAGAAGAGCATGATAGTCACCTCATCCTCCGCAGTGGGAGGGTCTGGTATGGGATGTCCAGAGGGTTGGAGAGTGGACAGGTCTGGGATGTTGAGATCATCCTCCTGGAAGAGACATGGGAGGGAGAGAAGAGAGGACGGGAGGTGGAGGGGGGGAGGGAGAGACGAGAGGTAGAGGGGGGGAGGGAGAGACGAGAGGACGGGAGGTAGAGGGGGGAGGGAGGGAGAGACGAGAGGACGGGAGGTAGAGGGTGGAGGGAGGGAGAGACGAGAGGACGGGAGGTAGAGGTGGCGGGAGGAGGGAGAGGATGGGAGGTAGGGGTGGAGGGAGGGAGGGACGAGAGACGGGGAGGTAGAGGTGGAGGGAGGGAGAGACGAGAGGACGGGAGTAGAGGGTAGAGGAGGGAGAGATAGATGGGAGATAGATGAGAGGACGGAAGGTAGAGGGTGGAGGGAGGGAGGGAGAGACGAGGAGGACGGGAGGTAGAGGGTGGAGGGAGGGGAGAGACGAGAGGACGGGAGGTAGAGGGTGGAGGGAGGGGAGAGATAGATGGGAAGGGAGGGAGGTAGAGGGTGGAGGGAGGGAGAGATGGGAGGTAGAGGGTGGAGGGAGGGAGAGAGAGGTAGAAGGTGGAAAGAAGATATGAAGGGTGAAAGGAAGGTCAATTTCACAACGTAGGAAGGAACAGACCGTGACACATGAACTAATCAATGAGGCTTACCTTCAGCAGCTTGTCCAGCTGAGAAATCTTCAATGGGATGTAGTTGGAAAACAGATCATCTGCCTAAAAAAAACAGAACTTGGTAAGTCCTAACTCCCCCATTCGTCCATGAAAAGCATGCCCCCTTTTCTATTTCAAATGGTAAATACAACAGCACACATCTGTTTTCAACACAATAAGGCAAACACATGACTAACCTGTTGATACAGAGACTGGTGGAAGTTCTCCACCTACAGGCAAAGGGAATGAAAAGATAGATGTGTGTAAGTGGTGCAACATTTGGAAATATGTTTACTAAACTTTTACTGTAAAACATCTTAAACTCACAAGCAGGGTCAATGTTAAACTAGGATCAATTGTGTAATAATTGTGTAATCTATTGTAAATGAGCCTTCACACACACACACAACTATACAAAGGTTGTGTTCCAGTGGACTGCCAAGCATTTTGTTTATACCTGGACCGCCCACTCAACCTCGTAAAACTAGAGTGTAAGCATTACGCTGATTTTGATTTGCCACAAACCGTTTACACCAAACGGAAAACGCAAACGAGAATTTCTATTGGACACATTAAGGTAGATCCCTCCGTTTCGATCCGTTTGGTTCGTAATGAATACACCCCTGGGCCATGTTCAGTTACCAAACTTTCTCGAACGTTGCAGATATAAATGCCATGAATCGAGACAGTCAGTCCGTATTCTACATGTCAGACAGGTCTACATGAACTATTTATATCTGAACGTTCAATCCTGCTGAACGTGGCCCAGTGAAACCGTTTAGCCAGGTTGGTTTTTGCTTTCGCTTTTGTCTGGAAGAATGACTAGGATTTTACAATTTTAACGAACAAATTGTGCGTAACAGACCAAAATGGAACAATTTATCTTTGTTCGCAGGCCATGTCGCAGGAAAAACAGTTGAAACCAAGGTGCTCTTATGAAACCATTTGCGCAAAGTTAAAGGGGAACATATGAGGTAAAAAAAAAAAAAAAAAAGCCCAATTAACGCCTAACATTTATTAACAACATGTGCATGAGTTCGTGCTTACCTTTACTGCGTTCACGCTTTTTATTTTCATTACAGACGATTTCGACATTTTGAGCGAACGGTTGTGCGTACTGTTTTTAAAGTAAAAGGTCCGTCGTTGGACCCGTCTATTTCCTCGTCTGTTTCCCACTTTCGATTTCAAAGGATTATATTCGAAAACCGCCTGATCAAGCCACACCCACTGAATTAATGTATTCCTTCACAAATGAAATAGCTTGATATTTAGCACATACTGTTGAATTAAACGGCCGTTTCAAATCCAGTAGTTGGCTCACAAACTCATTATTGAAGACCGAGTCCTAAACTATCCCATACAGTATAAAGCATTTTCACTGAGGAAATGTAATGTTAGGCCACCCTTAATTTCACCGTCTAATTAACTAACACATGGGACATATTGATATTTTGCATAAAAGTTAAATGACAATATGCCAAAGTTTTCTCTCAAACTCACTGATTATCATTGACCACCAGATGGAAGCACACATCAAGMCTTGTTCTATTTCCCAAGGAGGGATGTCCTCACTTCACCTTTCACTTCGACTGATATGCCACACATGCATAACAGCAGCTGTGGGAAAAGTACCCAACTCTACTACTTGAGTAAAAGTAAAGATACCTTAATTGAAAATTACTGAAGTGAAAGTCACCCAGTAAAATACTACTTGAGTAAAAGTATTTGGTTTTAAATATACTTAAGTATCAAAATTGCTTATATTAAGCGAACCAGATGGCAGAATTGTCTTGTTTTTTTTATGTACAGTGTGTGTTCATCTCCCCCCCACCCCTCTCTCTTTCAATTTAAATGTCAAATTAAGGGGCTTTATTGGCATGGGAAACATATGTTTACTGACTGACTGATTTCAAATGTCATGTTACGTACATATTCAGTGTTGCATTTATGTGAAAATGGTACAAAAGGGAAAATAAATATAGGTTGTATTTACTCTCTCTCTCTCAATTAAATTCAAGGGGCTTTATTGGCATGGGAAACATATGTTAACATTGCCAAAGCAAGTGAAATAGATAATATACAAAAGTGAAATAAACAATAAAAATGAACAGTAAACATYCCACTCACAGAAGTTCCAAAAGAATAAAGACATTTCAAATGTCATATTATTTATATATACAGTGTTGTAACGATGTACAAATGGTTAAAGTACAAAAGGGGAAATAAATATGGGTTGTATTTACAGTGGTGTTTGTTCTTCACTGGTTGCCCTTTTCTTGTGGTAACAGGTCACAAATCTTGCTGCTGTGATGGCACACTGTGGTATTTCACCCAGTAGATATGGGAGTTTATCAAAATCGGGTCTGTTCTCGAATTCTTTGTGGATCTGTGTAATCTGAGGGAAATATGTGTCTCTAATATGGTCATACATACATCTGCCTACGGCGGCCTTTCTCAATAGCACGGCTATGCTCACTGAGTCTGTACATAGTCAAAGCTTTCCTTAAGTTTGGGTCAGTCACAATGGTCAAGTATTCTGCCACTGTGTACTCTCTGTTTAGGGCTAAATAGCATTCTAGTTTGCTCAGTTTTTTTGTTAATTCTTTCAATGTGTCAAGTAATTWTTTTTTTGTTTTCTCAAGATTTGGTAGGGTCTAATTCTGTTGCTGTCCTAGGGCTCTGTGGGGTCTGTTTGTGTTTGTGAACAGAGCCCCAGGACCAGCATGCTTAGGGGACTCTTCTCCAGGTTCTGGAGGTGATGGCTTTGTTATGGAAGGTTTGGGAATCGCTTCCTTTTAGGTGGTTGTAGAATTTAACGTCTCTTTTCTGGATTTTGATAATTAGCAGGTATCGGCCTACTTCTGCATCGCATGCATTATAGAGGTCGACCGATTATGATTTTTCAACGCCGATACCGATTATTGGAGGACCAAATAAAGCCGATACCGATTAATCTGACAATTTTTTTAATGTATTTGTAATAATGACAATTACAACAATACTGAATGAACACTTATTTTAACTTAATATAATACATCAATAAAATCAATTTAGCCTCAAATAAATAATGAAACATGATCAATTTGGCTTAAATAATGCAAAAACAAAGTGTTGGAGAAGAAAGTAAAAGTGCAATATGTGCCATGTAAGAAAGCTCTACGTTTAAGTTCCTTGCTCAGAACATGAGAACATATGAAAGCTGGTGGTTCCTTTTAACATGAGTCTTCAATATTCCAAGGTAAGAGAGTTTTAGGTTGTAGTTATTATAGGAATTATAGGACTATTTTTCTCTATACGATTTGTATTTCATTACATTACATTTAAGTCATTTAGCAGACGCTCTTACCAGAGCGACTTACATCATTCTTGACAATTGGATGTTCTTATAGGCACTTTAGTATTGCCAGTGTAACAGTATAGCTTCCATCCATGTCCTCGCCGCTACCTGGGCTCGAACCAGGAACACATCGACAACAGCCACCCTCGAAGCAGCGTTACCCTGGTGTAGCAGTGTGACGTTGTTCCCCTAGATTACGCACCAAATTGCCAACAAGGCCCAATTCAAATAGGCCAGGTCAAGAGGGGATGTTAATAATTTGATAATAAAATAATAAATTCAGTGTATTTTTTTATTTAATTACAGCTGCATAGCTAATGTTTTTATTGTGGTGTACAAACACTTTTTCATACCAATATTGTACATACATGTGATTGTAAAAGTTTTGTATATTTTGGTTTGGGTTATCTGTATTTCCATACCCCTTATCGTTCTGTTTTGCCTGACCTTCGGCTAGCAAGGTGACTGAGAGCTGTGACTGCGCCAAGGGTTAACATAATGTGTGTTGTCTCTTCGTGTGCAGGGCAAATAAACGATTTCAACGAGCAGACCGTCAGTTGTGGCAGCGTCCTAATTAAAAGTACACAACGCAGAATGAACCACGCAACAAACTGATGCTGTTGACCCGGAACACTGGTTGCTGCGGAAAAGGAGGTAGGTCGAAAGGGGGTGGAGTTAAACGGATGTGAAATGGCTAGCTAGTTAGCGGGTACGCGCTAATAGCGTTTCAAATCGGTACGTCACTTGCTGTGGCTTTTGGCTTTTGTGGAGCGATGGGTAACGACGCTCTCGTGGATGTCATTGATGTGTGCAGAAGGTCCTGGTTCGCGCCCGGGTCGGGCGAGGAGTACTAAAGTTATACTGTTACACATGCAGAGCAAGGGGAACAACTACTCCAAGTCTCAGCGCGATGACGTTTGAAACGCTATTAGCGCACACCCGCTAACTAGCTAGCCATTTCAATCGGTTTACAAGCCTAATCTCCGGGAGTTGTACTTGAAGTCATAAACAGCGGAATGCTTGAAGCATGCAGAGAGCTGCTCAAAATGACGACGTCTGTTTGTGAATGTAGGCCTGCTGGTGCCACCATGCAGAGATGTCACAACGACATATATATAACAACAAGAAATAAAGCTTAGGTCATAACTATGTCGAATCCGGAACTATCCCGAAACAAAAGCTTATCTTTCAGATAGAACCGTTCCGTATTTTATCTAATGGGTGGCATCCATAAGTCTAAATATTCCTGTTACATTGCACAAACTTCAATGTTATGTCATAATTACGTAAAAATTCTGGCAAATTAGTTGCAATGAGCCAGCAGCCCAACTTTTGCATATACCCTGATTCTGTTTGCAATGAACGCAGAGAAGTGACACAATTTCACCTGGTTAATATTGCCTGCTAACCTGGATTTTTTTAGCTAAATATGCAGGTTTAAACAATATATACTTCTGTGTATTGATTTTTACTTGTTAATAGGGGGGGCGCTGTTTTTCACTTTGGAAAAAATCGTGCCCAATTTAAACGGCCTCGTACTCTATTCTAGATTAATACAATATGCATATTATTATTACTATTGATAGACAACACTCCCAAGTTTCTAAACTGTTTGAATTATATCTGTGAGTGAAACAGAACTCATTTGGCAGCAAACTTCCATAAAGGAAGTGAAAAATCTGAAAACGAGGCTCTGTTTCAGGGCCTGCCTATTCAACTGGCTTTTATTTATCGATATACATGCACTTCATACGCCTTTCCACTAGATGTCAACAGGCAGTGAAAGGTGGAATGGGGTGTCTAGCTTGATCTGAGGTTCGAACAAGAGCTTTTGGAGTGACAGGTCTGCCATTTTGTCAGTTTTCCAAGGCGCGCGAAGAAGCTCCACATTGTCTTCTGAAAAAGCGTTCGGTATATACACGGCGAATATCTCCGGCTCTGATTTTATTTGATACATATTAGAAAAACATAAAAGTAGGTTTTTTCAACCGAGTTTTATCAGTTATTTCAACTGTTGTTGGACTTTTGGAGTTTTCCTTCTTTGCGCCAAAGAGGATGGGAATGTTAGCAACCTTGGCTAGCATTTGTGGCGCGAATTCGACAGAAGAAATGAACATTTAAAACCAAACAACGATTTATTCTGGACCAAGGACTCTCTTGTACAACATTCTGATGGAAGCTCAGCAAAAGTAAGAAAACATTTATGATGTTATTTCGTGTTCTGTGGAATATGTAGAATCCAACAGGCGGAGAATATGTGAGCGCTGTCTCATCATAATGTATTTTTGTATGTTGTAGTAAAGTTATTTAAAAAAAAATCTAACACAGCGGTTGCATTAAGACCATTGTATCTTTCATTTGCCATACAACAAGTATTTTTTTGT
>NW_019942983.1:68401-70901 GCF_002910315.2 Salvelinus sp. IW2-2015 | reverse complement strand
GATGTTAAAGAGTTTTAGTATAGCCAATTGGAATTTGTGGTCTGTATATTTTATCATTTCATTGAGGATACCATCAACACCACATACCTTTTTGGGTTGGAGGGTTTGTATTTTGTCCTGCAGTTCATTCAATGTAATTGGAGAATCTAGTGGGTTCTGGTAGTCTTTAATAGTTGATTCTAAGATTTGTATTTGATCATGTATATGTTTTTGCTCTTTGTTCTGTGTTATAGAGCCAAAAAGATTGAAGAAGTGGTTTACCCATACATCTCTGTTTTGGATAGATAACTCTTTGTGTTGTTTGTTTAGTGTTTTCAAATTTCCCAGAAGTGGTTCGATTTTATGGATTCTTCAATTACATTGAGCTGATTTCTGACGTGCTGTTCCTTCTTTTTCCGTAGTGTATTTCTGTATTGTTTTAGTGATTAGTGAAGGCGTAGACTCAGGTTTTCCGGGTCTCTATATTTTTGGTTGGACATGTTTCTCAATTTCTTTCTTAAGTTTTTGCATTCTTCATCAAACCATTTGTCATTGTTGTTGATTTTCTTCGGTTTTCTATTTGAGATTTTTAGATTTGATAGGGAAGCCTAAAGGTCAAATATACTGTTTAAGATTTTCTACTGCCAAGTTTACACCTTCACTATTACAGTGGAACGTTTTGTCCAGGAAGTTGTCTAAAAGGGATTGAATTTGTTGTTGCCTAATTGGTTTTTGGTAGGTTTCCACACTACTTTCCTTCCATCTATAGCATTTCTTAATATTCTTCAGTTCCTTTGGCTTTGATGCCTCATGATTGAGTATTGCTCTGTTCAAGTAGACTGTGATTTTGCTGTGGTCTGATAGGGGAGTCAGTGGGCTGACTCTTTTGCCCCCCTCCCCCCTTTCTCTTTCTCTCTGTGTGTGTGTGTGTGTTTTAATACACAGATGTATGTTTGTTTGTAAGCTACATGTTGAATGATTTTGTTTTAGAGGAGAGCTGTGTGTTCACTACCACTCTATACTGGTGTAATGTGGTAATTATCAGTTAGACATTGTGTTCCTTTCTGAGGTAAAATCATGCAATATCTGCATTATAATGACTATTAGACTCCAGTCCACTGACTGACAAAACCATTTGTATTTGGGGTTGTGGAGGCAGAACTAAGAGAAGCAAGAACATCCTTAATAAAATCTGCATAGAACCGAACCTGACGGTCGAAGCTTATGAATGACCTTTGCTCCCCAAAGACCATACGTGTTTAAGTCAAACAAGTCACTTTATAAAATMTTTTTTTTTTAAACGATGAGCGAATGAGCTGGTAGATTGTATTACAGGGTCATACAGGGTCATACAGGGTCATCCGTAAGACCTGTAATGAAATGAAGGCCTACTGCAAACTGGCCAAAATGTGTACTAAAAGACTAGACGTGTTGAGTGTTGAGTGTTGAGTGTTGAGTGTTGAGTGTTGMGTGTTGMGTGTTGMGTGTTGMGTGTTGCGTGTTGCGTGTTGCGTGTGTGTGTGTGTGTGTGTTAGGTCTTCTTCTCTGTTAACACCCCCCAACTCCCTGAGGCCTGACCCTTTTATCTCTTGCCACGGCGGCGGCTAATGCAGACCCAATGCTTCCACACTAATCTCTCTCTCTCTCTCTGTGTGTGTGTGTGTGTGTGTGTGTGTGTGTGTGTGTGAGAGAGTGAACAAACAGGTAAATAAACTAATTCTAATGCAACAAATCCATATTCAGCGTTAGTCTGAAATGATGTTATAATTTAATGAAAAGCCGAACATTTCTACAGATCTCGATTGAGGCTGAAGTTCACATCATTCATTAGATAGACATACACTACTGTTCAAAAGTTTGAGGTCACTTAGAAATGTCCAAGTCCTGAACTGGCAGCTTCATTAAATAGTACCTGCAAAACATCAGTCAGTCAGTCTGTAGTCATAGCCATCAGTCAGTCTGTAGTCATAGAATATTGTCAAAGACTCCAGCCACCCTGGTCATAGACTGTTCTCTCTGCTACCGCACGGCAAGCGGTACAGAGCGCCTAGTCTAGTTCCAAAAGGCTTCTTAACAGCTTCTACCCCAAAGCCATAAGACTCCTAATCAAATGGCTACCCAGACTATTTGCATTGTCTCCATGCATAGTCACTTTACCTCTACCTGCATGTCCATATTACCCCAATTACCTCGACTAACCCGTGCCTCCTCACATTGACTCTGTACCGGTACACCCTGTATATAGCCTCACATTGACTCTGTACCGGTACCCCTGTATATAGCCTCCACATTGACTCTGTAGGTACCCCCTGTATATAGCCTCCACATTGACTGTGTACAGTACCTCCTGTATATAGCCTCACATTGACTCTGTACCGGTACACCCTGTATATAGCCTCCACACTGACTCGGTACGGTACCCCTGTATATAACCTCCACATTGACTCGGGGTACCCCTGTATATAGTTAATACTTTCTTAAAACTGCATTGTTGTATTCAGCATTTCACTGTAAGGTCTAC
>NW_019942983.1:57044-62352 GCF_002910315.2 Salvelinus sp. IW2-2015 | reverse complement strand
CCTCAGTTCAGTCTGTAGTTCATAGCCATCAGTCAGTCTGTAGTCATAGCATCAGTCAGTCTGTAGTCATAGCCATCAGTCAGTCTGTAGTCATAGCCATCATCAATCTGTAGTCATAGCCATCAGTCAGTCTGTAGTCATAGCCATCAGTCAGTCTGTAGTCATAGACATCAGTCAGTCTGTAGTCATAGCCATCAGTCAGTCTGTAGTCATGCCATCATCAATCTGTAGTCATAGCCATCAGTAGTCTGATCATAGCATCAGTCGTCTGAGTCATAGATACATCAGTCTCTGTAGTCATAGCATCAGTCAATCTGTACCTATAGACATCAGTCAGTCTGTAGTCATAGCCATCAATCGTCTTGTAGTCAAGCCATCAATCATCTGAGTCATAGCATCAATCAGTCTGTAGTCATAGACATCAGTCAGTCTGTAGTCATAGCCATCAATCAGTCTGTAGTCATAGACATCAGTAAGTCTGTAGTCATAGCCATCAATCAGTCTGTAGTCATAGCCATCAGTCAGTCTGTAGTCATAGCCATCAGTCAGTCTGTAGTCATAGCCATCAGTCAGTCTGTAGTATAGCCATCAGTCAGTCTGAGTCATAGCCATCAGTCAGTCTGTAGTCATAGCCATCAGTCGTCGTCATCAAGTCAGTCTGTAGTCTAGCCATCAGTCAGTCTGTAGTCATAGCCATCAGTCAGTCTGTAGTCATAGCCTCAGTCAGTCTGTAGTCATAGCCATCAGTCAGTCTGTTCATAGCCATCAGTCAGTCTGTAGTCATAGCCTCAATCAATTGTAGTCCATAGCCATCAGTCAGTCTGTAGTCATAGCATCAGTCAGTCTGTAGTCATAGACATCAGTCAGTCTGTAGTCATAGCCATCAGTCAGTCTGTACCTATAGACATCAGTCAGTCTGTAGTCATAGCATACATCGTCTGTAGTCATAGCCATCAATCAGTCTGTAGTCATAGCCATCAATCAGTCTGTAGTCATAGACATCAGTCAGTCTGTAGTCATAGCATCACATCAGTCTGTAGTCATAGAACATCAGTCAGTCTGTAGTCATAGCCATCAATCAGTCTGTAGTCATAGCCATCAGTCGTCTGTAGTCATAGCCATCAGTCAGTCTGTAGTCATAGCCATCAGTCAGTCTGTAGTCATAGCCATCAGTCAGTCTGTAGTCATAGCATCAGTCAGTTTAGTCATAGCATCAGTCAGTCTGTAGTCATAGCCATCAGTCAGTCTGTAGTCATAGCCATCAATCAGTCTGTAGTCATAGCCATCAGTCAGTCTGTAGTCATAGCCAGAGTCAGTCTGTAGTCATAGCATCAATCAGTCTGTAGTCATAGCCATCAATCAGTCTGTAGTCATAGCCATCAGTCAGTCTGTAGTCATAGCCATCAGTCAGTCTGTACCTATAGCCATCAGTCCAGTCTGTAGTCATAGCCATCAGTCAGTCTGTACCTATAGCCATCAGTCGTTGTAGTCATAGACATCAGTCAGTCTGTAGTCATAGCCATCAGTCAGTCTGTAGTCATAGCATCAGTCAGTCTGTAGTCATAGCCATCATCAGTCTGTAGTCATAGCCATCAATCAGTCTGTAGTCATAGCCATCAGTCAGTCTGTAGTCATAGCATCAGTCAGTCTGTCTAGTCTAGCCATCAATCAGTCTGTAGTCATAGCCATCAGTCAGTCTGTAGTCCATAGCATCAGTCAGATCTGTAGTCATAGCATCAGTCAGTCTAAGTACTTTTATTAGCCATAGTCGTCTGTTACACCTGTTGTATTCAGCATTTCACTGTAAGGTCTACTACACCTGTTGTATTCAGCATTTCACTGTAAGGTCTACTACACCTGTTGTATTCATCATTTCACTGTAAGGTCTACTACACCTGTTGTATTCAGCATTTCACTGTACGGTCTACTACACCTGTTGTATTCTGCACATGTGACAAATAAAATTTGATTTGATTTCAATGGGTGTGCCAAGTTGCTGGATATTGGCGGGAACTGGAACACGCTGTCGTACACGTTGATCCAGAGCATCCCAAACATGCTTAATGGGTGACATGTCTGGTGAGTATGCAGGCTATGGAAGAACTGGAACATTTTCAACTTCCAGGAATTGTGTACAGATCCTTTTGACATGGGGCCTTGTATTATCATGCTGAAACATGAGGTGATGGCGGCGGATGAATGGCACGATAATGGGCCTCAGGATCTCGTCACGGTATCTCTGAATTCATATTGCCATCGATAAAATGGAATTGTGTTCGTTGTCCGTAGCTTATGCCTGCCCATACCATAACCCCACCTCCACCATGGAGCACTCTGTTCACAACGTTGACATCAGCAAACCGCTCGCCCCAAACAACACCTTACACGCGGCCTGCCATCTGGCCAGTACAGTTGAAACAAAGATTCATCTGTGAAGAACACACTTCTGGTCAGTGGCCATGGAAGGTGAGTATTTTCCCCACGGAAGTCGGTTATGACACCGAACTGCAGTCAGGTCAAKACCCTGGTGAGGACGACGAGGACGCAGATGAGCTTCTTGTGCGTATGGAACATTTCGAGGATCTTTTATTTAATCTCATGAAACATGGAAGCAACACTTCACATGTTGCGTTTTATATATATTTTTCAGTATAGAAAATGTGCTGTAGGCTACAGTCAGAGAGGGCGGAATGGAACAGCGGGATGTTTTTTGGGGGGCCTCCATTTAGATGTGTTTTTGCTATTAGTTTCTGGTATTTTTGTTTTATTTGTTAGTCAACCTGTCTATAAATTGATACATGCAGCTTCTCTTCTGTCATTATATGTTGACCTAGAAGACTAAAGAATCCCTTGCTCACTAGAATAATCAACAATTAATCAACTTGACATTCATAGGCTCCAGTTCCCTTGACGTGCCACAGGCCTGCCTATTCGAAGTCCCTGTCTTGTGACTGTCTAATTTGTATAGTGATTCCCCACTGAGCACAGATGTCAATACAACCCCTACTGCATGTTGGTTAAACGTGTTTGAATTGAAATGGCATTGAAACAACGTTGATTCAACCAGTGTGGGGTCACAATCATCGCTATAATCCTCTTCTACGACTTCACCAAATCTTTCCCAAATATTACTCTCCATTTCACAGCTTTTCTCTTAATTGAATTAAAACTCGACATTGTCCTTTCTTTTTTTTTATCCGCCATCGATCGACGTTCACTTTTTTCTGCCCGTTCCCAAAAGTGTTAGTCTATTTGGCGTACAGTTAGTGAGTCAGCTTTAGCTTTAGGTCCAAAGGCCAGAGATCCTAAAAATAATGAAAGAAAAAACCTCAATGCCGCCTATAGATATAAAGTGCACAATAATAATACATTTATGTGTTGTTTTTTCTCTATTCCCTTTCATCCGTCCTTCCACAAAATATTTCACGACCCTAAACCCRCACGCCCTGCTGGTATAACCATGGGAACGGCTGGTTATGAGTCAACACGCGCATCACCTACAGAGCTCCCTGTCCTATTGATATGACATGACTGCCCTTTCACATGAAATGTCACTTTATGCATGAGGGGCTAATACACTTCTAAATGCTGGAGCGTAGACTAAAAAAAGCAAGAGAAGTCCAAAACGGTCAGCTGGGGAAAGTGTTCATTAAATGTTACCGGTTAATTACCACCACCATGCATACCATCACCCCCGCGTTCCCAGGGTTGGGTGCTTTCCCAGGGTTGGTTTGGGTCTGCTGAAGGCTGTTCCAGGGTTGGTTAGGGTCTGCTAGAGGCCGTTCCCAGGGTTGGTTAGGGTCTGCTAGAGGCCGTTCCCAGGGTTGGTTAGGGTCTGCTGGAGGCCGTTTCCAGGGTTGGTTTGGGTCTGCTAGAGGCCGTTCCCCAGGGTTGGGTCTGCTGAAGGCTGTTCCCAGGGTTGGTTTGGGTCTGCTAGGCCGTCCCAGGGTTGGGTCTGCTAGAGGCTGTTCCCCAGGGTTGGTTTGGGTCTGCTAGAGGTTGTTCCCACAGGGTTGGTTTGGGTCTGCTAGAGGCTGTTTCCCCAGGTTGGTTTGGGTCTGCTAGAGGCCGTTCCAGGGTTGGTTTGGGTCTGCTGAAGGCCGTTCCCCAGGGTTGGTTTTGTGTCTGCTAGAGGCCGTTCCTAGTGCTGGGTCTGCTGAAGGCTGTTCCCAGGGTTGGGTCTGCTGAGGCTGTTCCCCAGGGTTGGTTTGGGTCTGCTAGAGGCTGTCCCCAGGGTTGGGTCTGCTAGAGGCTGTTCCCCAGGGTTGGTTTGGGTCTGCTAGAGGCTGTCCCCAGG
Organism: Salvelinus sp. IW2-2015; assembly: GCF_002910315.2. NCBI lineage: Eukaryota > Metazoa > Chordata > Actinopteri > Salmoniformes > Salmonidae > Salvelinus > Salvelinus sp. IW2-2015. The sequence continues at coordinate 58,055 of NW_019942983.1, read as the reverse complement.
GTTGGGTCTGCTAGAGGCTGTTCCCCAGGGTTGGGTCTGCTGAAGGCCGTTCCCCAGGGTTGGTTGGGGTCTGCTAGAGGCTGTTCCCATCCCTGGATGGCAGGGAGCCCGTCCCGTACGCATTACCCTCTGTAGCGACCTTGCGGTGGGATGCCAAGCAGTGCCCATACAGCACCTGGGAAGGTCGAGGATTGAACTAATTATTCTATACTTTGTTAGGCAGGCTACTCTGTAATACCAGGAGTAGGTAGTTACACTCTTACACATATAACTCAAACTTTTGAAACTTATGTAAGTTCTTCAACCAGCTCAGAATCCCTCATGATAGAACTTCACGAAGCTTGCAAAGGGGCACTGCTCTCCTCTGTCCTGGCTAGAGAAGGGGCACTGCTCTCTCTGTCCTGGCTAGAGAAGGGGCACTGCTCTCCTCTGTCCTGGCTAAAGAAGGGGCACTGCTCTCCTCTGTCCTGGCTAGAGAAGGGGCACTGCCTCTCCTCTGTCCTGGCTAGAGAAGGGGCACTGCTCTCCTCTGTCCTGGCTAGAGAAGGGCACTGCTCTCCTCTGTCCTGGCTAGAGAAGGGGCACTGCTTCCTCTGTCTGGCTAGAGAAGGGGCACTGCTCTCCTCTGTCCTGGCTAAAGAAGGGGCACTGCTCTCCTCTGTCCTGGCTAGAGAAGGGGCACTGCTCTCCTCTGTCCTGGCTAGAGAAGGGGCACTGCTCTCATCTGTCCTGGCTAAGAAGGGGCACTGCCCTCTCTGTCCTGGCTAGAGAAGGGGCACTGCCCTCCTCTGTACTGGCTAGAGAAGGGGCACTGCTCTCCTCTGTCCTGGCTAGAGAAGGGGCACTGCTCTCCTCTGTCCTGGCTAAAGAAGGGGCACTGCTCTCCTCTGTCCTGGCTAGAGAAGGGGCACTGCTCTCCTCTGTCCTGGCTAGAGAAGGGGCACTGCTCTCCTCTGTCCTGGCTAGAGAAGGGCCACTGCTTCCTCTGTCCTGGCTAGAGAAGGGGCATGC
>NW_019942983.1:42108-54076 GCF_002910315.2 Salvelinus sp. IW2-2015 | reverse complement strand
CCCCAAGCTAGGTTCAGTCCCAACTCCCCCCCAAGCTAGGTTCAGTCCCAACTCCACCACCTATTACTATTTGGTGGAATACTTTTCACACAGGGCCCAAAAAGTAGAGCACTGTGTAGGGAATAGTGTGCCATCTGGGTCTGCTAGAGGCTGTTCCCAGGGTTGGTTTGGGTCTGCTAGAGGCTGTTCCCAGTGTTGGGTTGGGTCTGCTAAGAGGCTGTTTCCCAGGGTTGGGTCTGCTGAAGGCTGTTCCAGGGTTGGTTTGGGTCTGCTAGAGGCTGTTCCAGGGTTGGGTCTGCTGAAGGCTGTTCCAGGGTTGGTTTGGGTCTGCTAGAGGCTGTTCCAGGGTTGGGTCTGCTGAAGGCTGTTCCCAGGGTTGGTTTGGGTCTGCTAGAGGCTGTTCCAGGGTTGGGTCTGCTGAAGGCTGTTCCCAGGGTTGGTTAGGGTCTGCTAGAGGCCGTTCCAGGGTTGGTTTGGGTCTGCTAGAGGCCGTTCCCAGGGTTGGTTAGGGTCTGCTGGAGGCCGTTTCCAGGGTTGGTTTGGGTCTGCTAGAGGCCGTCCCCAGGGTTGGGTCTGCTGAAGGCTGTTCCCAGGGTTGGTTTGGGTCTGCTAGAGGCTGTTCCCAGGGTTTGGGGTCTGCTGAAGGCTGTTCCCAGGGTTGGTTTGGGTCTGCTAAGAGGCTGTTCCCAGGGTTGGGTCTGCTGAAGGCTGTTCCCAGGGTTGGTTTGGGTCTGCTAGAGGCTGTTCCAGGGTTGGGTCTGCTGAGGCTGTTCCCAGGGTTGGTTAGGGTCTGCTAGAGGCTGTTTCCAGGGTTGGTTTGGGTCTGCTAGAGCCGTTCCCCAGGGTTGGTTAGGGTCTGCTGGAGGCCGTTTCCAGGGTTGGTTTGGGTCTGCTAGAGGCCGTCCCCAGGGTTGGGTCTGCTAGAAGGCTGTTCCCAGGGTTGGTTTGGTCTGCTAGAGCTGTTCCACAGGGTGTTTGGGTCTGCTAGAGGCTGTTCCCAGGGTTGGGTCTGCTAAGCTGTTCCCAGGGTTGGTTTGGGTCTGCTAGAGGCTGTTCCCAGGTTGGGTTGGGTCTGCTAGAGGCTGTTCCAGGGTTGGGTCTGCTGAAGGCTGTTCCCAGGGTTGGTTTGGGTCTGCTAGAGGCTGTTCCAGGGTTGGGTCTGCTGAAGGCTGTTCCAGGGTTGGTTTGGGTCTGCTAGAGGCTGTTCCAGGGTTTGGGTCTGCTGAAGGCTGTTCCAGGGTTGGTTTGGGTCTGCTAGAGGCTGTTCCCAGGGTTGGGTCTGCTGAAGGCTGTTCCCAGGGTTGGTTTAGGGTCTGCTAGAGGCCGTTCCCAGGGTTGGTTTGGGTCTGCTAGAGGCGTTCCAGGGTTGGTTAGGGTCTGCTGAGGCCGTTTCCAGGGTTGGTTTGGTCTGCTAGAGGCCGTTCCCCAGGGTTGGGTCTGCTGAAGGCTGTTCCCAGGGTTGGTTTGGTCTGCTAGAGGCGTCCCAGGGTTGGGTCTGCAGAGGCTGTTCCCAGGGTTGGTTTGGGTCTGCTAGAGGCTGTTCCCAGGGTTGGTTTTGGGTCTGCTAGAGGCTGTTCCCAGGGTTGGGTCTGCTGAAGGCTGTTTCCCAGGGTTGGTTTGGGTCTGCTAGAGGCTGTTCCCAGGGTTGGGTCTGCTGAAGGCTGTTCAGGGTTGGTTTGGTCTGCTAGAGGCTGTCCCAGGGTTGGTCTGCTCTGAGGCTGTTCCCAGGGTTGGTTTGGGTCTGCTAGAGGCTGTTCCCAGGGTTGGGTCTGCTGAAGGCTGTTCCCAGGGTTGGTTTGGGTCTGCTAGAGGCTGTTCCCAGGGTTGGGTCTGCTGAAAGGCTGTTCCCAGGGTTGGTTTGGGTCTGCTAGAGGCTGTTCCCAGGGTTGGGTCTGCTGAAGGCTGTTCCCAGGGTTGGTTAGGGTCTGCTAGAGGCCGTTCCCAGGGTTGGTTTGGGTCTGCTGAGGCCGTTCCAGGGTTGGTTAGGGTCTGCTGAGGCCGTTCCAGGGTTGGTTTGGGTCTGCTAGAGGCCGTTCCCAGGGTTGGGTCTGCTAGAGGCTGTTCCCCAGGGTTGGTTTGGGTCTGCTAGAGGCTGTTCCCAGGGTTGGTTTGGGTCTGCTAGAGGCTGTTCCCCAGGGTTGGGTCTGCTGAAGGCTGTTCCCAGGGTTGGTTTGGGTCTGCTAGAGGCTGTTCCCAGTGTTGGGTTGGGTCTGCTAGAGGCCTGTTCCCAGGGTTGGGTCTGCTGAAGGCTGTTCCCAGGGTTGGTTTGGGTCTGCTAGAGGCTGTTCCCGGGTTGGGTCTGCTGAAGGCTGTTCCAGGTTGGTTTGGGTCTGCTAGAGGCTGTTCCCAGGGTTGGGTCTGCTGAAGGCTGTTCCCAGGGTTGGTTAGGGTCTGCTAGAGGCCGTTCCCAGGGTTGGTTTGGGTCTGCTAGAGGCGCGTTCCCAGGGTTGGTTAGGGTCTGCTGGAGGCCGTTTCCAGGGTTTGGTTTGGGTCTGCTAGAGGCCGTTCCCAGGGTTGGGTCTGCTGAAGGCTGTTCCCCAGGGTTGGTTTGGGTCTGCTAGAGGCCGTCCCAGGGTTGGTCTGCTAGAGGCTGTTCCCCAGGGTTGGTTTGGGTCTGCTAGAGGCTGTTCCCAGGGTTGGTTTGGGGTCCTGCTAGAGGCTGTTCCCAGGGTTGGGTCTGCTGAAGGCTGTTCCAGGGTTGGTTGGGTCTGCTAGAGGCGTTCCCAGGGTTGGTTTGGGTCTGCAGAGGCCGTTCCCAGGGTTGGTTGGGTCTGCTAGGAGGCGTTTCCAGGGTTGGTTTGGGTCTGCTAGAGGCCGTCCGGTGGGTTGGGTCTGCTAGAGGCTGTTCCCCAGGGTTGGTTTGGGTCTGCTAGAGCTGTTCCCAGGGTTGGTTTGGTCTGCTAGAGGCTGTTTCCCAGGGGTTGGGTCTGCTGAAGGCTGTTCCCAGGGTTGGTTTGGGTCTGCTAGAGGCCTGTTCCAGGTTGGTTGGGTCTGCTAGAGGCTGTTCCCAGGGTTGGGGTCTGCTGAAGGCTGTTTCCCAGGGTTGGTTTGGGTCTGCTAGAGGGCTGTTCCCAGGGTTGGGTCCTGCTGAAGGCTGTTCCCAGGGTTGGTTTGGTCTGCTAGAGCTGTTCCCAGGGTTGGGTCTGCTGAAGGCTGTTCCCAGGGTTGGTTTGGGTCTGCTAGAGGCTGTCCCAGGGTTGGGTCTGCTGAAGGCTGTTCCCAGGTTGGTTGGGTCTGCTAGAGGCCGTTCCAGGGTTGGTTTGGGTCTGCTAGAGGCCGTTCCCAGGGTTGGTTAGGGTCTGCTGGAGGCCGTTTCCAAGGGTTGGTTTGGGTTCTGCTAGAGGCGTTCCCCAGGGTTGGGTCTGCTGAGGCTGTTCCCCAGGGTTGGTTTGGGTCTGCTAGAGGCGTCCCAGGGTTGGGTCTGCTCAGAGGCTGTTCCCCAGGGTTGGTTTGGGTCTGCTAGAGGCTGTTCCCAGGGTTTGGGTTTGGGTCTGCTAGAGGCTGTTCCCAGGGTTGGGTCTGCTGAAGGCTGTTCCCAGGGTTGGTTTGGGTCTGCTAGAGGCTGTTCCCAGGGTTGGGTCTGCTGAAGGCTGTTCCCAGGGTTGGTTTGGGTCTGCTAGAGGCTGTTCCCAGGGTTGGGTCTGCTGAAGGCTGTTCCCAGGGTTGGTTTGGGTCTGCTAGAGGCTGTTCCCAGGGTTGGGTCTGCTGAAGGCTGTTCCCAGGTTGGTTTGGGTCTGTCTAGAGGCTGTTCCAGGGTTGGGTCTGCTGAAGGCTGTTCCCAGGGTTGTTTGGGTCTGGCTAGAGGCTGTTCCCAGGGTTTGGGTCTGCTGAAGGCTGTTCCCAGGGTTTGGTTAGGGTCTGCTAGAGGCCGTTCCCAGGGTTGGTTTAGGGGTCTGCTAGAGGCCGTTCCCAGGGTTGGTTAGGGTCTGCTGGAGGCCGTTTCCAGGGTTGGTTTGGGTCTGCTAGAGGCCGTCCCCGGGTTGGGTCTGCTAAGGCTGTTCCCCAGGGTTGGTTTTGGGTCTGCTAGAGGCTGTTCCCAGGGTTGGTTTGGTCTGCTAGAGGCTGTTCCCCAGGGTTGGGGTCTGCTGAAGGCTGTTCCCCAGGGTTGGTTGGGGTCTGCTAGAGGCTGTTCCCAGGTGTTGCGTTGGTCTGCTAGAGGCCGTTCCCAGGTTTGGGTTCTGCTGAAGGCTGTTTCCCAGGGTTGGGGGTTTTGGGTCTGCTAAGGCTGTTCCCCAGGGTTGGGTCTGCTGAAGGCTGTTCCCCAGGGTTGGTTTAGGGTCTGCTAGAGGCTGGTTCCCCAGGGTTGGGATCTGCTGAAGGCTGTTCCCAGGGTTGGTTTGGGTCTGCTTAAGAGGCTGTTCCCCAGGGTTGTTTGGGTCTGCTGAAGGCTGTTCCCCACTGCTCTCCTCTGTCCTGGCTAGAGAAGGGGCACTGCTCTCCTCTGTTAATTCACATACACAAAGATGGCATGGAGCCCAACCCAATGGAAAGAGAGGGGAAGAGGAAGAAGAGAGGGGTGGTGAGCACTTTCCAGAAGCTTCTGGTTGGCAGACTCACTCTCTCCATCTCTTTTGTCTCACTCTCTCTCTTTCTGTCTCTGTCGCTCTCTTGTTTTAGTTGGCAGTCAGCCTAGGGAGAGAGAAGACAGAGATGTTGTTATTTTCCCCATTGACTCGGTCCAGCTATGTCCAGAGCAGATACAGGCTTATGAGAGAGAGAGAGAGAGAGAGAGAGAGAGAGAGAGAGATTGTTGTTATTTTCCCAACTATGTTCAGTTCTGTACCAGGGAGACAGAAGAGACTGGGGCAGAGGAAGGCTTGTGACAGAGAGAGTGAGAGAAAGAAAGAAAGAGAGAGTTATTTTCCCAACTATGTTCAGTTCTGTACCAGGGAGACAGAAGAGACTGGGGCAGAGGAAGGCTTGTGACAGAGACCGAGAGAGAAAGAAAGAGAGAGAGAGTTGTTATTTTCCCAACTATGTTCAGTTCTGTACCAGGTAGACAGAAGAGACTGGAGCAGAGGAAGGCTTGTGACAGAGAGAGTGAGAGAAAGAGAGAGAGAGAGAGAGAGAGTTATTTTCCCAACGATGTTCAGTTCTGTACCAGGGAGACCAGGGCAGAGGAAGGCTTGTGACAGAGAGAGTGAGAGTTGTTATTTTCCCAACTCTGTTCAGTTCTGTACCAGGGAGACAGGGGCAGAGGAAGGCTTGTGACAGAGACTGAGAGAGAAAGAAAGAGAGAGAGAGTTGTTATTTTCCCAACGATGTTCAGTTCTGTACCAGGGAGACCAGGGCAGAGGAAGACGTGTGTCCCAGCTCTCCTCTATGCCTGCTGGGCCGAATGGCAGCANTCTGTACCAGGGAGACCAGGGCAGAGGAAGACGTGTGTCCCAGCTCTCCTCTATGCCTGCTGGGCCGAATGGCAGCATGTGTTGTCCCTGTCACCTGTTCTCACTGGAGCGCTTAAAAAGACAGAATGGTAGTCAAATTAACAATCTGGGCTGGTGACAGTCACACTTTGGAGGCCTGTCTGATTGGAGACTGACAATTCTGCTTAGTAATTACACAGAACAATGGAGTGTGTGTGTGTGTGTGTGCGTGTCTGTCTGTGTCTGTGTGTGTGTGCGTGTCTGTGTGTCTATGCGTGTCTGTCTGTGTGTCTGTGTGTGTCTGTGTATGTGTGTGAGAGCTAGCTTCCATTGGGAAATGCCAACAATCAATCTCATAGGTTGTCTTTGACGCACACAGAGATTAGAGTTTTAAATGAAGTGTGCTGTAGGTGATCTGATTTCTAAAGATGAACTCTCATTTACTCTCTAGTCCCAGTTCAGCCCCCCCATCCCCGTTTCCATGTTTAACATCCCATTTCACTATCTGCCTGATATTCCCCCTCTCCATATGCCAGTTCCATTCCAAGCAGCCATGCTGCAGGGTCATGGAAAGGACAGGGATGACAACATCTCGTATGCTTGTTTGTGCGTGGAGTACCAGTGTTCCAGGACTTTATCATTGTAGGTGTGGGGTGAGTGTATGAAGGAGACGTGTTGACGAAAGTTGGACATCACGTGTCTTCAATGACGCGGAATTAAAATCGGCGGCAACATGGAAAAACAGCCCTCCGGGTGCAGATTTCCCTGCGTGTTTTATAGCCTCGTACAGTTCGTTAAAAGTGGAACTCTCCCAATACAGCGTTTTAACTACTTTGCAGATATTGAAACAAACAGATAATCATAATATCCGCCACCTCATTGGGGATGCACGTTTCAGTTTCAACRACTCAATATTTTGATTAACAAAACAGAAGACTGTAACCAAGGCTGGGAATGTCAATAATATCAGATAAGCAAGGGCAATGATCACACATCAGTCATAATGTGACTATTAGACTAGCGCACATGGTGTCAAAYACAAGACCTGCAGGCTGAATAGGACACACAAGTGATTATACAAGTGATTAATGTTATATACAGCATCCTATGTAGGTAAGTGGACATTAAAGAGCCATATTTTTTCTAATAAAACAATGGCCAGTTTGGATCGAAATTGAATTTTTTTGTTGTTGTAAAAACAAATAGTCTATGTCTGGCCCAATCAGCCATTGCGCTGATGGAGATTGACACTCCTGGGTTAGCATATCTATTTATGTAACTAGCTATTTATTTAGCAAGCTAAAAACACAGAGCCTAATGTTAGCTAGCTAGCTAACCGCTAGGAGCATGCCAAGTCATTGTAGGAGTGGATGAGTGGATGATTTCCCCCCCCTCCATATCGTTTTTTGTTGGTTACAGCTAGAGATGCTGCAGGTATCATTTGGTTAGCTAGCAAGACATGTGAATCGCTTTTCTAGCTAGCTAGCTATGCTGGACTTGAACAACTGTTATCCACAGTTAGCATATCTCTTAGTTGTCAATCAAATGTATTTGGCATCGATCCAATCGGTGGGCAGGGAGTCAAATTCCCATTCAGTTGTCAAAACGTGGGTTGGGACCAGCATGCATTGGCAGGCAAGCTGCAGAAGGACAAGCAGGCTACTATTCCCCATCGTTTATCAGTGCGATTTTGACGGCCAACTAGCAGAAAAAGTTTGAGAGGGTTTATCTAATGTTCCCTCATTAGATTTTTAGCTAATCTTGCTCTGGCTAGCATTAGTTGTTGATCTTGAAGTGCGTAACTGAGGGAAAGATAGCCTACCTGTTCATGGTTGTTTGATCAATAGGATTGTGAAGTTCCCAAATGTAAGAGGTGTTTACATTCCTTATATCAGACAAAAACATTTTTTTTGTTTAAATTCATGGATAGCCAGGGGCACACTCCAACACTCAGACATAATTTACAAATGAAGCATTTGTGCTTAGTGAGTCTGCCAGATCAGAGGCAGTAGGGATGATCACTTGATAAGTGCGTGAATTTGACAAAAGTACTTTGGGTGCCAGGGAAAATGTATGGAGTAAAAAGTACATTATTTTCTTTAGGAATGTAGTGAAGTAAAAGTTAACAAAAATATCAATAGTAAAGTACAGATACCCTAAAAAACTACTGAAGTAGTAGTTTAAAGTATTTTTACTGAAGTGCTTTACACCACTGGTTCTAATGATCTGAAGTCACGCTGTTGCTACTTCCTGTAAACACACAGTCCAGTTCATAGTGAATGATGGCAGGCCCTACTTCCTGTAAACACACAGTCCAGTTCATAGTGAATGATGGCAGGCCCTACTGCCTGTAAACACACGGTCCAGTTCATAGTGAATGATGGCAGGCCCTACTGCCTGTAAACACACGTCCAGTTCATAGTGAATGATGGCAGGCCCTACTGCCTGTAAACACACGGTCCAGTTCTAGTGAATGATGGCAGGCCCTACTGCTGTAAACACACGGTCCAGTTCATAGTGAAGGATGGCAGGCCCTACTCCTGTAAACACAACGGTCCAGTTCAAAGTGAATGATGGCAGGCCCTACTGCCTGAAACACACGGTCCAGTTCAATAGTGAATGATGGCAGGAGCCCTACTCCTGTAAACACCGTCCAGTTCATAGTGAATGATGGCAGGCCCTACTGCCTGTAAAACACACGGTCCAGTTCATAAGTGAATGATGGCAGGCCCTACTCCTGTAAACACACGGTCCAGTTCAAAGTGAATGATGGCAGGCCTACTTCCTGTAAACACACAGCCAGTTCAAAGTGAATGATGGCAGGCCCTACTTCCTGTAAACACACGTCCAGTTCAAAGTGAATGATGGCAGGCCCTACTCTGTAAACACACGGTCCAGTCATAGTGAATGATGGCAGGCCTACTGCCTGTAAACACACGGTCCAGTTCAAGTGAATGATGCAGGCCCTACTTCCTGTAAAACACGGCCATTCAAGTGAATGATGGCAGGCCCTACTCCTGTAAACACACGGTCCAGTTCATAGTGAATGATGGCAGGCCCTACTCCTGTAAACACACGGTCCAGTTCTAGTGAATTGGCAGGCCCTACTCCTGTAAACACACAGTCCAGTTCATAGTGAATGATGGCAGGCCCTACTTCCTGTAACACACACGGTCCAGTTCAAAGTGAATGATGGCAGGCCTACTCCTGTAAACACACGGTCCAGTTCAAAGTGAATGATGGCAGGCCCTACTTCCTGTAAACACACGGTCCAGTTCAAAGTGAATGATGGCAGGCCCTACTTCCTGTAAACACACGGTCCAGTTCAAAGTGAATGATGCAGGCCCTACTTCCTGTAAACACACGGTCCAGTTCAAAGTGAATGATGGCAGGCCCTACTCCTGTAAACACACGTCCAGTTCAAAGTGAATGATGGCAGGCCCTACTGTCCTGTAAACACAACGGTCCAGTTCATAGTGAATGATGGCAGGCCCTACTGCCTGTAAAACACACGGTCCAGTTCATAGTGAATGATGGCAGGCCCTACGTCCTGTAAACAACACGGTCCAGTTCAAAGTGAATGATGGCAGGCCTACTTCCTGTAACCACGTCCAGTCCTCAAAGTGACATCGCATGGGCACGGCTACTGCCTGTAAACACACGGTCCAGTTCATAGTGAATGATGGCAGGTCCTACTGCCTGTAAACACACAGTCCAGTTCAAAGTGAATGATGGCAGGCCCTACTGCCTGTAAACACACAGTCCAGTTCAAAGTGAATGATGTCAGGACCTACTTCCTGTAAACAACAGTCATGATAACAGCTAAAAACTCGTGAGGAAGAAGGGTCGGCATTTGACCGTCAGGTATTCCAAGACGGGTGAACAGTTGGTCGACTCTTCCACCGTGCTCAACACCATGTGTTGTTGATGAAGAGGCAAACTCCTCCCCATCTCGATATCCCTGACTCCACTGTCCTGTCCGCTCTGTGAATTGAGAGTCCATCGAGTTGAATAGCCATGGCAGATTGGATTGGCCTCAAGTAAGTACTCCTATCTGCCAAAAAACAAAACTTGTRTCAATACTAAGACATCTATACATAGAGAGTAAAGCATAAGATACCATGTGACCATTTTCCTCCTGAATGACAAAAGTTTATTCTCATAGTTCAAACATAAAGGAAGCTGCACTCATGAAATAAAACAGTCTATTTAGAGAATCGTTATTGGTGAATTAGCTTAAAGCTGAAGCAGAGTTAACGAGACTCCTGATCCTCTTTTCGAAAGCCATGTTTCAGAAAAGCAAAGAATATTGTAGTTAATAAGAGTCCTGTTTGGTAGCAAATCCACGACCGGAGGTCATCCACGCTATTATCAAGTGACTGTACCAATAGGATGGAGAAGAAGAGGTGGCCGATTTTCCCTTCGTCTCTTAATCTCGCCAGGACTCCCCCACCTGTTGATGAAAAATTGTGTCGGAATTACAAAAATAGCCCAGGGCAGATGAGTCGAAATCGAAGTTGAAGCCAGAATTGAGGTAAGTAAGTAACTGATCTGATGTTCAAAAGTTGTTGTTGGTTATAAGAAATGATAGCGGWWACATTCTGTGAAAATAAAGTCAAAATAAACAGCAAAATAATCACAAAATATCAAAGTTGGGTTGGAGCGTTGCAAAATGGCGGCCACACAGTACGGCGCCATCTTCATTATCAATGTTGAGTATGGATATCAATGTAAACAGCATTCAGTAGGGATATCAGTGTAAACAGCATTCAGTATGGATATCAATGTAAACAGCATTCAGTATGGATATCAATGTAAACAGCATTCAGTAGGGATATCAATGTAAACAGCAGTAACTGGAGAGTGCTTGTCAAGGATCAAGGAGACACCAGATGTCCACTAGGGGTGTGGCAAGGAGCAGATGTGACACATTAAGGCACAAAGTAAATTTTACTGTCTTAAGGACACTGATACAACTGCTTTATTGGTCTATGAGGTCTGTCTGAATGCTAGGCTGACTTCTCTGCTTTCTCTCCTGTCTCTGAAGGTTGTCTGAAATTGCTAGCCTGGCTTCTGCCTCATCTCGGTATTCTGAAGGTCTGTCTGACTGCTAGGCCTGACTCTCTGCCTCCTCTCCTATCCTGAGGTCTGTCTGAATGCTAGGCCTAACTCTCTGCCTTCTCTCCTGTCTTCTGAAGGTTGTCTGAATGCCTAGGCCTGGCTGTTCTGCCTCCTCTCTATCTCTGAAGTCTGTCTGACTGCTAGGCCTGACTCTCTGCCTCCTCTCCTATCTCTGAGGTCTGTCTGAATGCTAGCCTGACTCTCTTGCCTCTCTCTGTCTCTGAGGTCTGTCTGAATGCTAGCTTTACTCTCTGCCTCCTCTCCTGTCTCTGAGGTCTGTCTGAATGCTAAGCCTGGCTCTCTCCCTCTTCTCCTGTCTCTGAGGTCTGTCTGAATGCTAGCTTGGCTCTCTGCCTCGTCTCTTATTCCAATGAAGGTCATGCTGATAGCCAAGAAGGTTCTGTCCCAAATGGCAACCAAACTGCAACCTATTCCCTATGTACTGCACTACTTTTAACCAGAACAATTACGGACCTTGGTCAAACGTAGTGCACTATAAAGTAAATAGGATGCCATTTGGACGAAGCCTGTCTGTTGTCTATAATAAGGCCAGACACACACACTCTCACATTAAAACACCATTAGACAATGCTTCCTCATTTACGCCACCACCAGATGTATGTGATGAATGAACCGGTCCAATCACTGCATGGCTTGTGACTGACATCAAATCTAAGTAGCAACAGCTCAGATGGCAGCCTCTGAGGGTGATGGATCACGGGTGGGAGTGAAGCTTATTCCCATCACAGAACTGACTGAACTACTGTCTACAAAACACATGTACTGTCCTCTGTCTACTGTCTGTCATATAAATACATATACTGGTCCTCTAACAGAGAGTTCTGTCTACTGTCTATAAAGTATATATACTGTCCTCTACTAGAGAGTTCTCTACGTTCTGTCTATAAATATATATACTGTCCTCTAACAGAAGGGTCTATGTCTACTGTCTACGTGTCTATAAATATATATACTGTCCCTCTAAGAGGGTTCTGTCTATCGGTCTAAAATATATATACTGTCCTCAACAGAGGGTTATGTCTACTGTCTACTGTCTATAAATATATATACTGTCCTCTAAGAGGTTCTGTCTACTGTCTATAAATATATATACTGTCTCTAACAGAGAGTTCTGTCAATGTCTGTCTATAAATATTATGTACTGTCCTCTAACAGAGAGTTCTGTCTACTGTCTATATAATATATACTGTCCTCTAACAGAGGGTTTGTTCTACTGTCTACTGCTATAAATATATATACTTGTCCTCTAAGAGGGTTCTGTTCTACTGTCTATAAATATATATATCTGTCCTCTAACAGAGAATTCTGTCTAATGTCTGTCTATATATATATGTACTGTCCTCTAACAGAGAGTTCGTCTACTTGTCTATAAATAATATAATGTTCTCTAAGAGTGTTCTGTCTACTGTCTATAAATATATATACTGTCCTCTAACAGAGGGTTCTGTCTAATTTCAGAA
>NW_019942983.1:34661-42083 GCF_002910315.2 Salvelinus sp. IW2-2015 | reverse complement strand
TGCTGTTTACAATGATATCCCTACTGAATGCTGTTTACATTGATATCCCTACTGAATGCTGTTTACATTGATATCCTACTGAATGCTGTTTACATTGATATCCCTACTGAATGCTGTTTACATTGATATCCATACTGAATCTGTTTACATTGATATCCCTACTGAATGCTGTTTACATTGATATCCAAATGAATGCTGTTTACATTGATATCCTACTGATATTTCACTTATACCTACTGAATGCGTTACTGATATCCCTACTGAATGCTGTTTACATTGATATTCCATACTGAATGCGTACTTGATATCCCTACTGAATGCTGTTACATTGATATCCATACTGAATGCTGTTACGTGGAATATCCCTACTGAATGCTGTTTACATTGATATCCATACTGAATGCTGTTCACGTTTATATCCCTACGCATTCAGTATGGATATCAATGTAAACAGCATTCAGTATGGATATCAATGTAAACAGCATTCAGTATGGATATCAATGTAAACATCATTCAGTATAGATATCAATGTAAACAGCATTCAGTAGGGATACCAATGTAAACAGCATTTGTGGAGGTGAATGTTGTTTTCCTCTGTCCTGGTTGCAAAGTAAAACATAAACCAGCTAGTTAGGTAGCGCAACTTAGCTAAACAATGGAAGGTGCACAATCGATGGCTACAAAGCTAGATGGCAGCTAGCTACCTACTCTGTTAGCCTGACGCGCTAAGTAGTAATGCAATGAAGAAAAATATAAATCCAACATGCAACAATTTCAAAGATTTTACTGAGTTACAGTTCATATACGGAAATCAGTTAATTGAAATGAATTCATTGGGTTCTAATCTATGGACTTCACATGACTGGGAATACAGATATGCACAAGGTGCACCTGTGTAATAATCATGCTGTTTAATCAGCTTCTTGATATGCCACACCTGTCAGGTGGAGGAATTATCTTGGCAAAGAAGAAATGCTCACTAACAGGGACATAAACACATTTGTGCACAAAATTGGAGAAAAATAAGCTTTTTGTGTGTATGGGAAATGTCTGTGATCTTTTATTTCAGCTCATGAAACATGGGACCAACACTTTACATGACGTGTTTATATTTTTTGTTCAGTGTAGAAACAAGTTGAGTTTTATAATCTTTGTAATCAATTTGTTCAATCAAACGACGGTAAAAACGAACAACGAGCCAGGCGTTTCACTTGATGTAATAATCATCCAGACTTCAACACGGTTTTCTAATCCCAAAACCAAAAAACATTTGATTCTTTATTTTATTTAACCTTTATTTTACTAAACAAGTCAGTTAAGAACAAATTCTAATTTACAATGACGGCCTACCGCGTCCAAACCCTAACCTGGACGCTGGGCCAATTTTGCACCGCCCTATGGGACTCCCAATTACGTCCGGTTGTGATACAGCCTGTTCCCAAAACTAGTTTTGTAGTTCTTTAGAAGGGGTGAATTTAGTTATTGCACACGTTCACTTCACAGAGTATGCGTTCCCTAACGGAAATATGCAAATACCTGATAGAACGCGCCAATAGGATCTCGCTAACTCGTGCTTGGCTCTGCCCACTATGATTCATTTGGTCCTATTGGAAACGACAGGTTGTGGTCTATCTTGGGTTAGTTTAAAATAAATCTTTGGTAAAACCGCTTAAGTATGCCCTTACCTGAAGAAAATGGTGAGCAGACTCGATGCAACACCCTTAAACAATTCCCTTAGGTAAGGGAAAACATTCCTTAAGGTAAAACCAGGCCCTGCTGCTCTGGGTCATTAATATAAACCAGCGGACGGCTAGCCCAAATGGCACCCTATTCCTAATAGGCCCTGGTCAAAAGTAGTGCACTATATAGGGAATAGGGTGCCCTTTGGGATGCAGATTGGAGCAAGTTTCCGTCCTTGCAGATGAACGTAGCCTAGCCTAGCCTAGCCTAGCCTAGCGGCTCCACAGACGGACGCACTAACATTCCTCTATGCTGTATTTCTAGTCTGTATGTCCTGTACACATTTCCACTGTTTGGAGAAGCACTCTATTGTGTTTGTATCTCTGGGAAGACTGGCGGGAAGCTGGGAACGGGTCCCGGTGGCGTCATCAGCCCCTGTAACGTTAAAGACCGGCGTGTCCTGGCCTCATTCTCTTCCATGGAAAAAGGAGAGGAGTTACAAAGCTGTCTCCCCTGGTGTGTTGGGTTAGGGTTAGGCATCAGAGTGAAGTGTGTGTGTTGTCACTACCTGGTCAGTGTGTGTGTGTGTGTGTGTGTGTGTGTGTGTGTGTTCTGCTCTGTGTGTGTGATCTTGTATGTGTGCCTGTGTAAGTCTCCATGAAGCAACACATTTAAAGGGAAAGTGCATTATGCTATATACTGACTATATATTATATATACAGACTATCTATTATACTGTCCTGTAAAATGCTTTCAAGTTTTAGGAGGATGAGTTTTGAGTGAAGGGAATAAGTACCAGACAGGCTTCACCTGGGATGTTTCCATAACAGAGGTCCAGACAGGCTTCACCTGGGATGTTACCATAACAGAGGTCCAGACAGGCTTCACCTGGAATGTTACCATAACAGAGGTCCAGACAGGCTTCACCTGGGATGTTACCATAACAGAGGTCCAGACAGGCTTTACCTGGGATGTTACCATAACAGAGGTCCAGACAGGCTTCACCTGGGATGTTACCATAACAGAGGTCCAGACAGGCTTCACCTGGGATGTTACCATAACAGAGCTTGTTACAGGCTTCATGTAACATCTTGCTGATATGATGGTAAATGTTCAGGTAGATGACACATGTCACCCAGGATCAGTTTTACTACTTCAGGTGACTGTCTCAGCCTGGGATACAAGGTCATGAATCAAGTCGGCAGCTATTTGGGTGTCAGCGGAGGGGGCTCTGTAAACAATAAATAATCTGACCTGATTTATTTCCCGTGGCAGGAAGTATGGCAGGAAGTACGGCCCTAGGTTAAGAGCAAAGAGTTTAATATCTTTAGTACAGACCTGGTGCTTAGTTGTAACATGGGTAGGACTGCAGTACTTCTCCTTGATACACACAAACTCCACTACCATTTCTCTTACCAGAGTTGATGTTTCGGTCCGTTCTAACGATTGTGTAGCCATGCAGCTCCACAACGGGAGTCGGGATCCTGTTCCGTAAGCCAGGTCTCAGAACGACGGGATCAAGCAGGATTGTCGGTACTCTGAGAGGTATTTTGCCCGTAGCTCATCAGTCTTATTCCTCAAGTACATTAATAGATGAAAGAGGTGTTCTGAAGGGCTGTTTTTTTATATTATCAGATTCCAAACGCCTCTACTGCCACGCTTCTTTTGGTTTGGAAGCCTTTCCTTGGGAACACATTGATTGTATTAACTATGCTCCCTCTAATTCTCTCTCTCTCCTCTCCCGGAGGACCTGAGCCCTAGGACCATGCCTCAGGACTACCTGACATGATGACTCCTTGCTGTCCCCAGTCCACATGGTCGTGCTGCTCCTCCAGGTTCAACTGTTCTGCCTGCGGCTATGGAACCCTGACCTGTTCACCGGACGTGCTACCTTGTCCTTTCTCTCTCTACCTTGTCCTTTCTCTCTCTAACTCTCAATGCTCGGCTATGAAAAGCCAACTGACATTTACTCCTGGTGCTGACCTGTACAACCAACTGACAACCTCTGTGATTATTATTATTTGGCCCTGCTGGTCATCTATAAACGTTTGAATATCTTGGCCATGTTCTGTTATAATCTCCACCCGGCACAGCCAGAAGAGGACTGGCCACCCCTCATAGCCTGGTTCCTCTATAGGTCTCTTCCTAGGTTCCTGCCTTTCTTGGGAGTTTGTAGAACTGCTTCCTGCTGCACTTTGATCAGTTGTCTCCCTCTCCTCGTAGCAGAGACAGTGTAGACAGAACTCTCTGTTTAGAGACAGTATACCTATATTTTATAGACAGTAGACAGTAGAACTAACCTCTGTTAGCAGGGAACAGTATAATATTATTTTATAGACAGTAGACAGAACCCTCTGTTAGAGGACAGTTATATATTTATAGAACAGAGACAGTAGACATAACCCTCTGTTAGAGGACAGTATTATATATTTATAGAAGTAGACAGAACCTCTCTTAGAGGACAGTATATATATTTATAGAAGACAGTAGACAGAACTCTCTGTTAGAGGACAGTATATATATTTTATAAGACAGACATTAGACAGAACCTCTGTTAGAGGACAGTAATATATATTTTTAGACAGTAGACAGAAACCTCTTAGAGGACAGTATATATATTTATAGACAGTAGACAGAGACTCTCTGTTAGAGGACAGTACATATATTTATAGACAGACATTAGACAGAACTCTGTTAGAGGACAGTATATTATTTTTTAGACAGTAGACAGAACCCTCTTAGAGGACAGTATATATATTTTATAGACAGTAGACAGTAGACATAACCCTCTTTTAGAGGACAGTATAATATTTATAGACAGTAGACAGAACTCTCTGTTAGAGGACAGTACATATATTTATAGACAGACATGGACAGAACTCTCTGTAGAGGACGATATATATATTTATAGACAGTAGACAGAACCCTCTTAGAGGACAGTATATATATTTATAGACAGTTAGACAGTAGACATAACCCTCTGTTAGAGGACAGTATATATATTTATAGACAGTAGACAGAACCCTCTTAGAGGACGTATATATATTTTATAGACAGTAGACAGTAGACATACCCTCTGTTAGAGGACAGTATATATATTTATGACAGACAGTAGACAGAACTCTCTGTATGAGGACAGTATATATATTTATAGACAGTAGACAGAACTCTCTGTTAAGGACAGTATATGTATTATAGACAGACAGTAGACAAGAGATGTACATGTGTTTTGTAGACAGTAGTCAGTCAGTTCTGTGATGGGAATAGGCTCACTCCACCCTGATCATCACCCTCAGAGGCTGCCATCCTGAGCTGTTAGCTACTAGATTGATGTCAGTCACAGACCCATGCAGTTGATTGGACCGGTTCATTCATCACATAGCCATCTGGCTGGTGGCGTAATGAGGAAGATTGTCTAATGGTGTTTTAATGTGAAGTGTGTGTGTCTGGCCTTTTATAGACACAAGACGGCTTCGTCCCCAAATGGCATCCTATTTACTTATAGTGCACTACGTTGTGACCAAGGTCCGTAATGTTCTGGTTAAAAGTAGTCGCAGTACATAGGGAATAAGTTGCGATTTGGTTGCCATTTGGGACAGAACCCTTCTTGCTATCAGCATGACCTTCATTGGACATAAGAGATCTGAAACTCTCGGCCAGAGAGCCAGGCGCTTGAGCATTCAGACAGACCTCAGAGACAGGAGAGGAGGCAGAGAGTCAAGCCTAGCATTCAGACAGACCTCAGAGACAGGAGAGAAGGCAGAGAGTCAGGCCTAGCATTCAGACAGACCTCAGAGATAGGAGAGGAGGCAGAGAGTCAGGCCTAGCAGTCAGACAGACCTTCAGAGATAGGAGAGGAGGCAGAAAGCCAGGCCTAGCATTCAGACAAACCTTCAGAGACAGGAGAGAAGGCAGAGAGTTAGGCCTAGCATTCAGACAGACCTCAGMGATAGGAGAGGAGGCAGAGAGTCAGGCCTAGCAGTCAGACAGACCTTCAGAGATACGAGATGAGGCAGAAAGCCAGGCCTAGCATTCAGACAAACCTTCAGAGACAGGAGAGAAGGCAGAGAGTCAGGCCTAGCATTCAGACAGACCTCATAGACCAATAAAGCAGTTGTATCAGTGTCATTAAGACAGTAAATCTACTTTGTGCCTTAAATGTGTCACATCTGCTCCTGCCACACCCCCTAGTGGACATCTGGTGTCTCCTTGACCTGCAGCCACTCCTCCAGTACACACTCTCTCTCTCTCCCCCTCCCTTTCTGTTTGTTTGTGATTGTGTGGTTGGAGACAGGTGTGCTGGAGCCAGAGCGGATCCTCACCAGCTGCAACCCTTTCCATAATCAAGACCTCTACAAATACTCAGTCCTGCCACTTCCACTCTGCCAGATCGTAATCTCTGCTCACTTTGCCCCTCTGACTCTGGTTCCTGTCTCCTGTTCCACATCTCACCACCCTGCTACCCTGTTCTGGATTCACCACACCACCACTCCATCAGATTCCTCTCCGGACCTGTTGACCCTGTTCCAACCCAGCGCACTACAACCTCAGCCTCCACATCTAGTTTCCTACCACTCATCCAAGCTTCCCCGGATCTGCACTCCATATCTCCCTGTGTTACGATATTGGTTCATTCATCCCTGTTTCTTGGTCTGAGTCTGCTCTTGGGTTCCCCTGTGCTGCTCTGCCCAACAACATGTTGTTWCATAAAGGACTAATCTGAAATACTCCGCTGACAATGTTGTGTATCTGAATACGTGATGCCCATTGTCAGAGGGAGCTGTGTGAGGTTGAACACTAACTCTATCTTCTGCCAGGTTCCACTGATGGGGAAGATATTAGTGTCCTGTATCCCTAAGACCTCACGCCTGAGGTGAGAGAAGAGGAGAAAAACCTTTGTCATCGGGACGGTGTCAAATAAAGAGAGGATTTGCTGCTCTGGATGACCACTGGTGACAGGAGAGGAGATGAGAGGAGGGAGGAGAGAAGAGGAAGGGGTGGCAGAGAAGAGGCAAGGAAAGAGGAGATGGGAGAGGAGGGAGKAKAGGAGATGAGGGAGAAGAGGAGAGGAAGGGAGAACAGGGGAGGGTAGTTTCCTGAGGGGGAATAGGTTTTGTCGTGCCCTCTTCACGACTGTCTTGGTGTGTTTGGCCATTCTAGTTTGTTGTTGATAATGCCTTCATGTCCCCAATGCTTCATATCCCCAATGCCTTCATATCCTCAAACGCCTTCATATTCTCATGCCTTCATATCATCCATGCCTTCATATCCTCAATACTTCATATCCTTCATATCCTCCCATGCCTTCATGTCCTCAAGGCCTTCATATCCTCTGTGCCTTCATGTCCTCGAATGCCTTTATATCCTTCATATCCCTCAATGCCTTTATATCCTTCATATCCTCAATGCCTTCATGTCCGCAATGCCTTCATATCCCCATGCCTTCATATCCTCAATGCCTTTATATCCTTCATATCCTCAATGCCTTCATGTCCTCATGCCTCATATCCCAAATGCCTTCATATCCTCAATGCCTTTATATCCTTCATATCCTCAATGCCTTCATGTCCTCCATGTCTTCATATCCTCAATGCCTTCATATCCTCAATGCTTCATATCCTTAATGCCTCCATATCCTCAATGCTTCATATCCTCAATGCCTCCATATCCTCAGCGGCTTCATATCCTCCATGCTTCATAACCTCAAAGATTTTCATATTCCTCGCATGCCCTTCAATGTCC
>NW_019942983.1:25023-30483 GCF_002910315.2 Salvelinus sp. IW2-2015 | reverse complement strand
ATCACCGGACAAATTTTGAGCTCTTCCTCTGACACCGCTGGTTGTTTAGAGGGTTATATCCTGCAGCGAGATGGCAGGAAGCTTGGCCCCGGGTGAATGATGGGCCGTCGCACTTTACCCTGCTGGAGCAATGTATTCGTTTATTCTCGGTAATGAGTGTTGTTAGAGCCTTTGGGTATGCGGTCAGTACGGCCGAGTTAAATTCCACTAGCGCAAGTTTTGTTTCCGTACCAGCAGTTGATGCCAACCCAGTCACGGAGGCGGATGCTCGACCTCTCGATGTTGCAGCATATAACCCGCATTGAGAGAAAATAAAAAAAAAAATTCCCTTTTTTTCAGGGGTGGAACCCCCAAGCTCCCCCCCGCATGCCAAATCTGATAGTCCTAGGGCAGCCGCTGGGCGCCGCGAGGGAAATAGGTTTTGTCGTGCCCTCTTCACGACTGTCTTGGTGTGTTTGGACCATTCTAGTTTGTTGTTGATAAGCCTTCATGTCCCCAATGCCTTCATATCCCCAATGCCTTCATATCCTACAACGCCTTCATATTCTCAATGCCTTCATATCATCCATGCCTTCATATCCTCAATACTTCATATCCTTCATATCCTCCCATGCCTTCATGTCTCAAGGCCTTCATATCCTCTGTGCCTTCATGTCCTCATGCCTTTATATCCTTCATATCCTCAATGCCTTTATATCCTTCATATCCTCAATGCCCTTCATGTCCGCAATGCCTTCATATCCCCAATGCCTTCATATCCTCAATGCCTTTATATCCTTCATATCCTCAATGCCTTCATGTCCTCAATGCTTCATATCCCAAATGCCTTCATATCCTCAATGCCTTTATATCCTTCATATCCTCAATGCCTTCATGCCTCAATGTCTTCATATCCTCAATGCCTTCATATCCTCAATGCCTTCATATCCTTAATGCCCCATATCCTCAATGTCTTCATATCCTCAATGCCTCCATATCCTCAAGCCTTCATATCCTCCATGCCTTCATAACCTCAAGGCTTTCATATCCTCCATGCCTTCATGTCCTCAAGCCTTCATATCCCCAATGCTTCATCTCCCCAATGCCTCCATATCCTCAAGGCCTTCATATCCTCCATGCCTTCATAACCTCAATGCCTTCATATCCTTCATATCCTCAATAACCTTCATATCCGTCAATATTCCTCAATGCTCTTCATATCCTCCATGCCTTCATATCCTCAATGCCTTCATATCCCCATTCCTTCATCTCCCCATGCCTTCTTCCCCAAGCCTTCATATCCTCAATGCCTTCATATGCCTCAATGCCTTCATATCCCTCAATGCCTTCATATCCCCAATGCCTTCTCATATCCTCAATTGCCTTCATATCCTCATCTCCTGCCTCATTCCTCAAGACTCATATCCCAATGCCTTCATACCCAATGCTCTATCCTCAAGGACTTCATATCCCCAATGCCTTCATATCCCCAATGCCTTCATGTCCTCAAGGCCTTCATATCCTCCATGCATTTCATATCCCAAATGCCTTCATATCCTCAATGCCTTCATATCCTTCATTATCCTCAATGCCTTCATATCCTCAAGCTCATATCCTGTCATATCCTCCATGCCTTCATGTCCTCAAGGCCTTCGATCCTTCTGTGCCTTCAATGGTCTCAAGGCCTTCATATCCCCAATGCCTTCATATCCCCAATGCACTCATGTCCTCAATGCCTCCATATCTCAAGCCTTCATATCCTCATGCCTTCATATCCTCCAATGCCTTCATATCCCCAATGCTCTTCATCTCCCCAATGGCCTTCATATCCCCAATGCCTTTCATATCCCCAATGCCTTCATACCTCAATGCTTCATAATCCCCAATGCCTTCATATCCCCAATGCCTCAAGGCCTTCATATCCTCATGCTTCATATCCAAATGCCTTCATATCCTCAATCTTCATTCCTCAATCCTCAATGCCTTCATATCCTCAATGCCTTCATATCCTTCATATCCTCCATGCCTTCATGTCCTCAAGGCCTTCATATCCTCCGTGCCTCATGTCCTCAATGCCTTTATATCCTTCATATCCTCAATGCCTTCATGTCCTCAATGCCTTCATATCCCAATGCCTTCATATCCCCAATGCCTTCATGTCCTCAAGGACTTCATATCCTCCATGCCTTCATATCCTCAATGCCTTCATGTCCTCAATGCCTTTATATCCTTCATATCCTCAATGCCTTTATATCCTTCATATCCCCAATGCCTTCATATCCCCAATGCCTTTCATGTCCTCAAGGCCTTCATGTCCTCAATGCCTTCATATCCTCAATGCCTTCATGTCCTCAAGCCTTATATCCTTCATATCCTCAATGCCTTTATATCCTTCATATCCTCAATGCCTTCATGTCCCAATGCTTCATATCCCCAATGCCTTCATATCCTCAATGTCTTATATCCTTCATATCCTCAATGCTTTCATATCCTCAATGCCTTCATATCCTTCATATCCTCAATGCCTTCATGTCCTCAATGTCTTCATATCCTCAATGCTTTCATGTCCTCAATGCCTTCATATCCTCCGTGCCTTCATATCCTCCATCCTTATATCCTTCATACACAATGCCTTCATTCCTGAATGTCTTCATATCCTCAATGCCTTCATATCCCGAATGCCTCACATCCTCAATGACTTATATCCTTCATAACCTCAATGCCTTCATATCCTTCATATCCTCAATGCCTTCATATCCTCCATGCCTTCATATCCTCCATGCCTTCAATCCTTCATATCCTCGAGCCTCATATCCTCAAGCCTTCATATCCTCAATGCCTTCATATCCCATGCCTTCAATCCTCAACCTTCATATCCTCAATGCCTTCAATCCTTCAATCCTCATGCCTCATATCCTCATATCCTCCATGCCTTCATATCCTCCTTGCCTTCATATCCTCCGTGCCTTCATTCCTCCGTGCCTTCATACCTCCATGCCTTCATATCCTCCATGCCTTCATATCCTTCCATATCCTCCATGCCTCATATCCCTCCGTGCCTTCATATCCCCCGTTGCCTTCATATCCTCCATGCCTCATATCCTCCATGCCTTCATATCCATCTCCTCATACCTTCATATCCTCCATGCCTTCATATCCTCCATGCCTTCATCTCCATGCCTTCATTATCTTCCATGCCTTCATATCCTCCATGCCTTCATATCCTCCATGCCTCATATCCTCACCTTCATTCATCCATGCCTTCAATCCTCCATGCCTTCATATCCTTCATACTCTCCATGCCTGCATATCCTCCATGCCTTCATATCCTCCATGCTCATAGCCTCCATGCCTCATATCCTCCATGCCTTCATATCCTCCATGCCTTCATATCCGCCATGCCTTCATATCGCCATGCCTTCATATCCTTCATATCCTCAATGCCTTCATTTCCTCCATGCCTTCATATCCTCCATGCCTTCATATCCGCCATGCCTTCATATCCGCCATGCCTTCATATCCTTCATATCCTCATGCCTTCATTTCCTCCATCCTTCATATCCTCCATGCCTTCATATCCTTAATGCCTTCATATCCTCAATGCCTCATATCCCTTCTTATCCTTCATATCCTCAATGCTTCAATTCCTCCCACCTTCATATCTTCCATGCCTTCATATCCTCCATGCCTTCATATCCTCCATGCCTTCATATCCTTCATTATCCTCAATGCCTTCATATCCTCAATGCCTTCATATCCTCCATGCCTTCATATCCTCATGCCTTCAATCCTCCATGCCTTCATATCCTCCGTGCCTTCATACCTCCGTGCCTTCATGTCCTCCGTGTCTTTAATCCCCATGCATTCATATCCTCAATGCCTTCATATCCTTCATATCCTCCATGCCTTCATATCCTCCGTGCCTTATATCCTGGGCTGAGAAAACTCATTAATCATTCTCCCCATGGGTTCAGTCCCATTAAAATTCTCCCCATGGGTCCATTTATCATGGGACTGAACCCATGGGAGAATGATTAATGGGACTGAACCCATGGGAGAATGCCGGTATTACGTGGGCGGTAAGTTTTTATAACTGGCAGCCCTCCGGCTGCTGGCTCGTCTCTCTAACCATCAGGCTACCATGGAGGAGCAGTAAGGTAAAGGAGACCTTAGGAGACACACAGGATAATGATGTGTGCCTGACGGAGGGAAGAAGATATCCTGTCCTTTCGCAGGCAAAACTCTAGGAAAGTCAAAGAGTTCCAGACTGGGTAAACACTACACCTAATCTCCTCTCCTCTTCCCCCCTCCCTCCCTCCCATCTCCTCTCATCTCCTCTCCTCCCACCTCTTCTCTGCCCTCCCCTGTTCTCCCTTCCTTTCCTCTTCTCCCTCATCTCCTCTCCTGTTCTCCCATCTCCTCTCCTCCCGCCTCTTCTCTGCCCGCCCCTCTAAAAAGATTTGGCATGGGTCCTGAGATCCTCAAATGGTTCTATAGCTGCAACATCGAGAGCATCCTGACTGGTTGCATCACTGCCTGGTACGGAAACTGCTCGGCCTCTGACCGCAAGGCACTACAGAGGGTAGTGCGTACGGCCCAGTACATCACCGGGGCCAAGCTTCCTGCCATCCAGGACCTCTACACCAGGCGGTGTCAGAGGAAGGCCCTAAAAATTGTCAAAGACCCCAGCCACCCCAGTCATAGACTGTTCTCTCTACTACCGCATGGCAAGCGGTACCAGAGTGCCAAGTCTAGGACAAAAAGGCCTCTCAACAGTTTTAATTCCCAAGCCATAAGACTCCTTCCAGTTGGAGGATTATGAATAAAAATTACCCATATTTTGCAACGTAATCTACCATTCAATGCCCAGGAACTAGTTAAGAACAAAAAGCACCTTGCAATACATTCTGTTTTTCTGCCATTTTGTTATCTCCACATACTGTAGATAATCTGTATTTTTTCAATGTAAATAATCAATAAACTTTTTTTTTTTGGTGCTGCAACACTTTGTTCCCAGCTTGTTGTTCGGGATTGATTTATTTTGTTGTTTGTTTGTTGTTGTTGATATATCGTGATAAACGTCTCTCTGCATCAGAGCACATTTTGATTTAAAGCTTGCTTGTTACCGTGCGTCCAAAATGGCAACCCATTCCATACACAGAGTAGTCATGACGACCAGGGTACATACAGTAGGCCTCTGGTCTAAAGTAGTGCACTATATATGGAATAGGGTGCTTTTCAGCATGCTTCTTGTTGTTTTCCAGGATCTCAGAATCTATTCTATTTCCTGGTGTATGAAATGTCAATAAAGGGAGGGATGAGGAGCGCTTCAATGTACCGGCTTTCTTTGTTTTAATAGTCAAAATGTCCACATATAGGAATGATAGGCCCTCACACAGAGTAGTACTGTTCTCAGAGCTGATAGGCCCTCACACAGAGTAGTACTGTTCTCAGAGCTGATAGGCCCTCACACAGAGTAGT
>NW_019942983.1:19217-20843 GCF_002910315.2 Salvelinus sp. IW2-2015 | reverse complement strand
TTCTAACAGTCAACCTCCAGCTGTACCCCTTCTAACAGTCAACCTCCAGCTGTACCCCTTCAAACAGTCAACCTCCAGCTGTACCCCTTCTAGCACCAGGGTCAGMTCACTATCAAATGTAGTTTGTTGCCATCATTGTAARMCYGCCACACACACACACTATACAATACATTTATTAAACATAAGAATTAGAGGTTGACCGATTATGATTTTTCAACGCCGATACCGATACCGATTATTGGAGTACCAAAAAGAGCCGATATCGATTAATCGGCCGATTAAAAAATATTTTTTTTGTAATAATGACAATTACAACAATTACTGATTATTATTTCTTTTAACTTAATATAATACATCAATAAAATCAATTTAGCCTCAAATAAATAATGAAACATGTTCAAGTTGGTTTAAATAATGCAAAAACAAAGTGTTGGAGAAGAAAGTAAAAGTGCAATATGTGCCATGTAAGAAAGCTAACGTTTAAGTTCCTTGCTCAGAACATGAGAACATATGAAAGCTTGTGGTTCCTTTTAACATGAGTCTTCAATATTCCCAGATAAGAAGTTTTAGGATGTAATTATTATAGGAATTATAGGACTATTTCTCTCTATACCATTTGTATTTCATATACCTTTGACTATTGGATGTTCTTATTGGCACTTTAGTATTGCCAGTGTAACAGTATAGCTTCCRTCCCTCTCCTCGCCGCTACCTGGGCTCGAACCAGGAACACATCGACAACAGCCACCCTCGAAGCAGCGTTACCCATCGCTCCACAAAAGCAATTTCAGAAGAGCAAATGTAAAATGATACTAAAACCAAATGAAAGTAATAAACACCCCACTAAATAAAATGTCGAGCAACAGGGGCGTGACTGGCCAGTCATAGTGGGTGTTCCCATTGCAGAGCATGGGGAACAACTACTCCAAGTCTCAGAGCGAGTGACGTCACCGATTGAAACGCTATTAGCGCGCACCCTGCTAACTAGCTAGCCATTTCACATCGGTTACACCAGCCTAATCTCCGGAGTTGATAGGCTTGAAGTCATAAACAGCTCAATGCTTGAAGTACAGCGAAGATCTGCTGGCAAAACGCACGATAAGCGCGACTGCCTGTTAATTTCTCTTCGAATCACAGCGCCTACTTCGCCAGACGCGGTGATGATTTAGCACTGGCACTGCACCAATGTGTACCTAACCATAAACAACACATGCCTTCTTTAAAATCACAATACACAAGTATATATTTTTTAAACCTGCATATTTAAGTTAATATTGCCTGCTAACCATGAATTTCTTAATAATTAGGGAAATTGTGTCACTTCTCTTGCGTTCCGTGCAAGCAGTACAGGGTAATATGCAGACAGTTTGGGCCGCCTGGCTTGTGTGCGAACTTGGTGTGGAAGGTCCATTTATTCCTAACAAACAAGACCGTTAATTCATTTGCCAGAATTGTACATAATTATGACCATAACATTGAAGGCTTGTACAATGTAACAGCCAATATTAGACTTTAGGGATGCCACCCGTAGATAAAATACGGAACGGTTCCGTATTCACTGCAAGAATAAACGTTTGTTTTCGAAATGATAGTTTCCGGATTCACACATATTTACCATCTCCCTCC
>NW_019942983.1:0-14932 GCF_002910315.2 Salvelinus sp. IW2-2015 | reverse complement strand
ACCGCATCGATTATATGCAACGCAGGACAAGCTAGATAAACTAGTAATATCATCAACCATGTGTAGTTAACTAGTGATTATGTTAAGATGGATTGTTTTTTATAAGTTTAATGCTAGCTAGCAACTTACCTTGGCTTCTTGCTGCACTCGCGTATGGTTAGAGTGTTGGACTAGTAAAAAACRAATCCCCGAGCTGACAAGGTAAAAATCTGTCGTTCTGCCCCTGAACAAGGCAGTTAACCCACCGTTCCTAGGCCGTCATTGAAAATACGAATGTGTTCTTAACTGACTTGCCTAATTGAATAAAGGTAATTTTTTTTTTTACAGATTTCCGATTGTTATGAAAACTTGAATTTGGCCATTCCGATTAATCGGTCGACCTCTTATAGGAATGAGTTTGAGTTTTTGTCACAACCCGGCTCGTGTGACAAAGAGCTCTTATAGGACCAGGGCACATATAATAAAACTCAATAATTTTGCTCTTTATTTAACCATCTTATATATAAAACCTTATTTGTTCATTGAAAATTGTGAATAACTCAGCACAGGTTAATGAGAAGGGTGTGCTTGAAAGGATGCACATAACTCTGCAATGTTGGGTTGTATTGGAGAGAGTCTCAGTCTTAAATCATTTTCCACACACAGTCTGTGCCTGTATTTAGTTTTCATGCTAGTGAGGGCTGAGAATCCACTCTCACATAGGTACAGTACGTGGCTGCAAAGGGCATCAGTGTCTTAACAGCGTGATTTGCCAAGGCAACTGAGCGTACAGCCCCGTTGGAACTATAAATGGACTGTTTGAAAATGTGAAGAAAAAAATGAAATACATTTGTCATCATGCAAGCGGTCAGACAAGTGAAAATTATGGTCAGTAAAGCAAACTTTAAGCTCATCTCTTAAAACCTGTTTGGGCTGCAATCCMCACACAGGTACACCTATGACAACTGCCATTTCAAGTGCATGGCGCGAAATTCAAAATCTAGTTTGTTAAAATATTTAACTTTCACACATTAACAAGTCCAATACAGCATATGAAAGGTAGACATCTTGTGAATCAAGCCAACATGTCCGATTTTTAAAATGTTTTACAGGGAAGACAAAATATGTAAATCTATTAGCTAACCACGTCAGCAAAAGAGAACACTTTTCTAACTCCATCAGTTTTTTTACTCCGTCACTAGCTATCACTAATTCGACCAAATAAAGTATATATAGCCACTAACCAGAAAACAACTTCATAAGATGACAGTCTGATAACATTTAATTGTATAGCATATGTTTTTTTTGAAAAATTTGCATATTTATGGTATAATCATAAATTACATTTCAGCTACAATCAGAAATTGCACCGAAAGCAGCCATAACATTTACAGACACCAACGTCAAATAACTAATTACTCATCATAAAACATATCTGAGAAATACATACATTGCAGCAATTGAAGACAGGTTCTTGTGATTCCAGACAATATTTCCGATTTATTAAATGTTTTACAGCGAAAACAAAATGTAGCGCTATGTTAGCATAGCCACAATAGCCAGACACACTTGGCGCGCACGACCAGTTGACATGCACGACAGATATATGAATAACATTATAAATTGGGTCTTACTTTGGCTGATCTTTCATCAGAATGTTGATCAGGGTGTCCTTTGTCCAGATGAGTCGTTGTTTTGAGTCAGGATGGCAACTTTCCTCTTCACTTAGCATTGGCACTGGTCGACTGGCACGGATTTGTCCAACGTTAAAAAAATCAGAGACCGAAACACGGCAAAACTCCCGAAAAAAATTCAAATAATCTGATTAAACTATATTGAAAAAACATACATTACGATGATATGGTCTCATTTATCAAATAAAAACCCAGCCGGAGATTGTTCCCGTCCAAAACAGCAGCAAAACAGAACACAATATCACTCCCAAGACGCGCGCTTCAGACTTCGGAAGTGGTCGGTCACGTCAAAGAAATAGCTCTTATTCAACCTCTGAACAAGATATTCACTAAATTTCTTCTCTCATACCCTCTTGACATCCAGAGCAAGGCGTACGGAGTGTACGTAGGGTCTTACGTATAATGACCATGTATAGGCATAACGTTGAAGCGAGCATAGATTTCTGACATTCTACTTCTTGGTCAGGGAAAGTGCTGCCAAATGACTTCTGTACCACTCAGAGAAAAATTAGAACGGTTTTGAAACTAGAGATTGTTTTCTATCCAATATTAATATTATATGCATATTGTAAGAGCAAAAATTGATTAAGAGGCCGTTTGAAAATTGGCACATATTTTCCAGTTTTTCCAATACGCCCCCTGCAGCCATAACAGGTTTAATTAAAAAAAACGTGTCAATACTTTGCCCCTTGATACCAGCGCACTAATGTATGTTGTAAAAGCGTTACATGGTCGCTGCCCATATCATTGCATAGTGCAGAAAATAAACGGGGTTCAGGGGTCTTGCTTTAACAAAGTTAACCATTTTCATGTTGTTGTGTCCAAAATGTCTTTCAAGCTGTCAGGCTTTTCCTTGGCAGCAAGAGCCCCTTGGTGGTTGCTGCAGTGTACCCAAGTGGTGTCGGGAGCAACTGCTTGCATGCACGTTACCACTCCACTATGTCTCCCTGTCATGGATTTTGCGCCATCAGTACAGATATCAACACATCTTGACCACCAAAGTCCATTTGACGTCACAAAGCTGTCCAGTACTTTAAAAATATTCTCTCCTGTTGTCCTGGTTTCCAGTGGTTTGCAGAAGAGGATGTCTTCCTTAATTGACCCCCATAATCGTAACGGACATATACCAGGAGCTGTGCCAGGCCCGCCACGTCTGTTTCAAAACATCTCGAGCCATGTCACTGATGCATCATGAAACAGTGTTGTTTGATTAAGGAATTGTCTGTATAGTTTTATTGGCCTTTTCCCCCAGCATTTTCCCGGCCATATCCGCGGCAGTAGGAAGAATTAAGTCCTCCACAATAGTATGGGGCTTGCCTGTCCTAGCCACTCGCCACTCACCATATAAGATTCTTCTACCCCCTTCTTATTAATGGTATCTGTTGCTTTTATACATGTCCTACTACTCAAAGTCGTCTTAATTCTCGCTCCAAAAACTCCCTGGGTTTATTTTTCAAATTGGCATGTTTTGTTTCTAAATGTCTGCACAAGAGTGAAGGTTTCATTGAGTTGTGAGATAGTACTTTTGCACATATAACACACTGTGGCTGAGGAAAGGCACTACTCCCAATATAAGTGAACCCCAAATCAATGTAGTTCTCATCATATTTGCGCCTCTTCGATGGTCCAACGTCCCTGTCTGTTGTGCGGTGCTTTCCCGGGTAAGGGGGCAGTAGCTCTTCAGCTGCATCAGATTCACAACTGTCAGTGTCCACGCTAGCTGGGCTAACAACAATGTAGAATTACTGATTCTAGCATTGGAGGTGCTCGTGGAAGCAGGACAACTTGTGTAGTCGACAGGTGCAGGTGTAGTACTGCTGGTAGTAGCAGTACTTCCAGTAGAGCTGGTATGTGTCTCTATGGCCATACTTTTTTTTAACCATTTATCAATTTTCGAGCACAAACGGAACGAGCAGCAGCTACGTTTGGCTACATACGACCGTTAGTGGAATTCCAGCGAGAGAGTAACGGTTAATGTGATTGGATGTTAATTATTTGTCTAGGCTACCTGTATTTGACATTGTGTTGTTATTTCGCTGAACACTAGATGGTTTAATGGTTTACATTTTAGCAGTGAAACGAGGCTACTCAGGAGAGGGAAAAAATCACCCAAATGTATAGCCCTGTTGGAAATGTTAAAAAATATTTATATTTGATATACACAGTGGGGAGAACAAGTATTTGACACACTGCTGATTTTGCAGGTTTTTCTACTTACAAAACATGTAGAGGTCTGTAATTTTTATCACAGGTACACTTCAACTGTGAGAGACGGAATCTAAAACAAAAATCCAGAAAATGACATTGTATGATTTTTAAGTAATTAATTTGCATTTTATTTGGGAATTGGGAATACCCACTCCAGTACATTACCAGTGAATACAGTATACCCACTGTTAAGCTGAGGAGTATTTCTGTCTGTAATAAAGCCCGTTTGTGGGGAAAAACTCATTCTGATTGGCTCCCTAGTGGGCGGGCCTATGCCCTCCCAGGCCCACCCATGGCTGCTTCCCTGCCCAGTCATATGAAACCCATAGATTAATGCATTTATTAATGAAACCCATTAGGACCTAATGCATTTATTTCAATTGACTGAATTCCTTCTATGAACTGTAACTCATTGTTGCGTTTACATTTTTGTTCAGTATAGTATGACAAGCCAAACTATTTTTGTTGAGACAGCATCAGATACATGGTCTACACATACTGAGACAGAGAGGTGCTGTTTCACTGTCCTGACAGCATCAGATACATGGTCTACACATACTGAGGGTGCTGGTTCACTGTCCAGACAGCATCAGATACATGGTCTACACATACTGAGACAGAGGGGTGCTGTTTCACTGTCCAGACAGCATCAGATACATGGTCTACACATACTGAGACAGAGAGGTGCTGTTTCCACTGTCCAGACAGCATCAGATACATGGTCTACACATACTGAGACAGAGGGGAGCTGTTTCAACTGTCCAGCAGCAATCAGATACATGGTCTACACATACTGAGAAGAGAGGTGCTGTTCACTGTCCAGAAGCATCAGATACATGGTCTACACATACTGAGACAGAGAGGTGCTGTTTCCTGTCCAGACAGCATCAGATTACATGGTCTACACACATTGAGACAGAGAGGTGCTGTTTCACTGTCCAGACAGCATCAGATACATGGTCTACACATACTGAGACAGAGAGGAGCTGTTTTCACTGTCCGACAGCATCAGATACATGGTCTACACATACTGAGACAGAGAGGTGCTGTTTCACTGTCCAGACACGATCAGCTACACGGTCTACACATACTGAAGACAAGAGGAGCTGTTTCACTGTCCAGACAGCATCAGATACATGGTCTACACATACTGCAGACACGAGAGGTGCTGTTTCACCTGTCCAGACAGATCAGATACATGGTCTACACATACTGAGACAGAGAGGGCTGTTTCACTGTCCTGACAGCATCAGATACATGGTTCACATACTGAGACAGAGAGGTGCTGTTTCACTGTCCAGAGCATCAGATACATGGTCTACACATAGAGACAGAGAGGTGCTGTTTCACTGTCCAGAACAGTATCAGATACATGGTCTACACATACTGAGACAGAGAGGCTGTTCACTGTCCAGACAGCATCAGATACATGGTCTACACATACTGAGACAGAGAGGTGCTGTTTCCCTGTCCAGACAGCATCAGATACATGGTCTACACATACTGAGACAGAGAGGTGCTGTTTCACTGTCCAGACAGCATCAGATACATGGTCTACACATACTGAGACAGAGAGGTGCTGTTTCACTGTCCAGACAGCATCAGATACATGGTCTACACATACTGAGACAGAGGGGTGCTGTTTCCTGTCCAGACAGCATCAGATACATGGTCTACACTACTGAGACAGAGAGGTGCTGTTTTCACTGTATGTATGTCCAGACAGCATCAGATACATGGTCTAACATACTGAGACAGAGGGGTGCTGTTTTCACTGTCCAGACAGCATCAGATACATGGTCTACACATACTGAGACAGAGGGTGGCTGTTTCACTGTCCAGACAGCATCAGATACATGGTCTACAATACTGAGACAGAGGGTGCTGTTTTACTGTCCAGACAGCATCAGATACATGGTCTACAATACTGAGACAGAGGGGAGCTGTTTCACTGTCCAGACAGCATAAGATAATGGTCTACAATACTGAGACAGAGAGGAGCTGTTTCACTGTCCACAGCATCAGATACATGGTCTACACATAGAGACAGAGAGGTTGTTTCACTGTCCAGACAGCATCAGAACATGTCTCAGACGAACAATGGAGGAGCTGTTTCACTGTCCTGACCGACAGCATACAGACTACTCTAAAGCAACTATGAGACCAACATCCACTGTCAAAGTCAGTATGTGAAAGAGACAGGCGGTGTTTTCGACACTGTCCAGTGACCAGGCATCATAGCAAAATGGAAGCATAAAGGTAGCACGAGAGGAGCTGTATCCTGTCAGGCGATCGACGCATCAGATACATGGTCTAAACACACTAGAGACAGACGACGGCTGTCGCATGTCATGCATAATACGACTGGTTCACATCTGAACATGGTTATGCTGATTTGTGAAGTCTACACTTCACTGATAGACATGAATGGGGTGTACTATCAAGCTATGCTGTCCGGCAACAGCATCAGATACATGGTCTTACACCATATGAGACAAGAGAGAGGTTGCTGTATCATCATGGACCAGAGTCTGTCTTCTTGCTTCTCTTCAGTAACTAGTGCATCATATTGAATAACTGAGTCTGATTACATACGATGACTAAGAGGGTGTCTTGACACTGTTCAGTAGAACCGCATACGACTTAGCAAATCTATTGACTATACAGTGGGTTCTAGACATCTGTCGACAGAGAGGTGCTAGTTTCACTCGTTGGATGCTTTATGAGATGGTGAGTCTTTCTCATCTCTGGTCAAATAAATGATCATATTTCTATATTTTATTTGGACCGGCAAGGAGGTTTGGTACGCACGCCCATAATGCCGCCCCTGCAGTGAATACAGTATATATTGATAACTCTAGTAATTACGCAGTGACTACAAGTAATATATATTAAACTCTAGTCTTACAGCTACTACATAACTACGTATTATATTGACAACTTGTACTAAAATATGCATCTATATCTATAAATTATGCTGGACACTTTAAAAAAATCTGGATCAGTCCCTCCAACCTGCCTTTCAATTTTAATTCTGTCAGACTTCTAAGAAATGAAAGAGGGATTAATTAAAGAAAGAAGCAAGCGTTTTAGCTGTGGCAGTGTGTGTGTGTGGTCACATGGTAATTTAATCCAGCAGACTTTTCACCATGAATCTTGTATAAAGATTATGGGTCGGCTTTGTGCGAGCGGCGTGTGTGGTGCACGTGGAGCGCGTGTGTATGTGTGTGTGTGTGTGCGTGTAGAGACCTGGCGTGTATGTGTACATGTGCTTGTGGTTTGTGCGTGTGTGTGCATAGTTGAGTGTTGTGTGTGTATTCAGTGTGGAGTCCTGCCTGCCTGTGACCATGAATGTGTGTGTGTGTGTACGTGGGTGAGTGTAAATCATGAGGAAATATCCCTCTATGGTTCCCGACCTCTCTTCAGTCTACGACAGACCTCTCTCAGTCCCTACGACAGACTCCTCTCTCTTCAGTCCTACGACAGACCTACGTCTCTCGTCCTCACGACAGACCTCTCTCTCAGTCCTACGACAGACCTCTTCTCTCAGTCCCCTACGACAGACCTCTCTCTCAGTCCTACGACAGCTTCTCCAGCCTAGCACAGACCTCTCTCTCAGTCCTACGCAGACCTCTCTCTCAAGTCCTACGAGAGATTCTCTTCTTCAGTCCTACGACAGGCCTCTCTCTCAGTCCTACGACAGACCTCTCTCTCAGTCCTACGACAGACCTCTCTCTCAGTCCACGACAGACCTCTCTTCCGTCCTACGACAGACTCTCTCTCAGTCCTGACGACAGAACCTCTCTCAGTCCTACGACAGAGCTCTCTCAGTCCTAGCGACAGACTCTCTCAGTCCTACGACAGGACCTCTCTCAGTCTACGACAAGACCCTCTCTCAGTCCTACGACAGCCCTCTCTCTCAGTCCTATCGACAGACTCTCTCTCAGTCCTACGACAGACCTCTTTCTCAGTCCTACGACAGACCTCTCTCTCAGTCCTACGACAGACCTCTCTCAGTCCTACACAGACCTCTCTAGTCCTACGACAGACCCATCTCTCTCTCAAGTCCTACGACAAGACCTCTCTCAGTCCTACGACAGACCCTCTCCTCAGTCCTATCGACAGACCTTCTCTCAGTCCTACGACAGACTCTCTCTCAGGTCTACACAGACCTCTCTCATCTACGAAGATCCACTGCCTCCTTCAGTCCTACGCCACAGAACCTCTCTCAGTCTCTACCCGACAGATCTCTCTCAGTCCTACACAGAACTTCTCTCTCAGTCTACGACCAGACCTCCTCTCTCAGTCCTACGACAGACCTCTCTCTCAGTCCTTACGACAGACCTCTCTCAAGTCCTACGACAGACCTCTCTCTCAGTCCTACGACAGACCTCTCTCAGATCCTCGAAGATCTCGTCTCAGTCCTACGACAGACCTCTCTCTAGTCTACGACAAGACTCTCTCTCAGTCCTACGACAGACCCACTCTCTCAGTCCTACGACAACCTCTCTCAGTCTACGACAGATCTCTCTCTCCTACGACAGACCTCTCTTCAGTCCTACAGCAGACCTCTCTAGTCTACGACAGACTTCTCAGTCCTACGACAGACCTCTCTCTCAGTCCTACGACAGACCTCTCTGCTCAGTCCTACGACAGACCTCTCTCAGTCCTACGACAGACCTCTCTCAGTCCTACGACAGACCTCTCTCAGTCCTACGACAGACCTCTCTCAGTCCTCGACAGACCTCCTTCTCAGTCCTACGACACCTTGACAGACCTCTCTCAGATCCTAGACAGAACCTCTCTCAGTCCTACGACAAGCCTCTCTCTCGTCTACGACAGACCTCTCTCAGTCCTACGACAGACCTCTCTCAGTCCTACGACAGACCTCTCTCAGTCCTAGACAGACCTTCTCTCAGTCTACGACAGACCTCTCTCTCAGTCCTCGACAGACCTCTCTCTCAGTCCTACGACAGACCTCTCTCTCAGTCCTACGACAGACCTCTCTCTCAGTCCTGACAGACGTCCATCTCTCAGTCCTAGACAGACCTCTCTCAGTCCTGACAGACACCTTTCTCTCAGTCCTACGACAGACCGTCTTCAGTCCTTAACGACAGACCTCTCTCAGTCCTACGACAGACCTCTCTCAGTCCTACGACAGACCTCTCTCAGTCTCTACGACAGACCTCTCTCAGTCCTATGACAGTTCTCTCTCTAGTCCTACGACAGACTCTCTCTCAGTCCTACGACAGACCTCTCTCTCAGTCCTGACAGACGTCCTTCTCTCAGTCCTACGACAGACCTCTCTCAGTCCTGACAGACACTTTTCTCTCAGTCCTATGACAGACGTCTTTCTCTCAGCCCTATGACAGACGTCTTTCCTCAGCCCATGACAGATCTCTCTCTCTCTCTCTCAGCCCTTTGACAGATCTCTCTCTCTCAGCCCTACTCACAGCCTCACTCTCTCAGCCCATATCACATACCCCTCTCTCAGCCCATTGACAAACCTTCTCTCTCAGCCCTATCACAGGACCCTCTCTCTCAGCCCTTTGACAAACCTCTCTCTCCAGCCTTACACAGACCTCTGTCTCTCAGCCTCCATGACAGACCTCTTCAGCCTCTATGTATCAGACTCTCTCGAGCCTCTGATGCACAGCACCTTCTATTTTACGGAACTCATGTATCAAGCCTAGCAAGATTCACTGTGTGCTATATAAGTTCTCCACTTTGAGAACAATTCGTACAGGCTCACTCTTTCGTCCCTTCTCTTCCCTTCTCCTGTGGTATCTCTTAGGGCCCGGACAACAGCCAGGGGACGTTGGACCAATCGGGAAGGCGCAAATTAATGATGAGAACTACTTTATGGTCACTTTATATATTTGGAGTTAGTGCTTTTCCCTCAGCACAGTGGTTTTATGTTGAAAAAGTATATTCACAACTCAATGAAACCTCACTCTTGTGTCAGACATTGAGGTAAACAAACATGCCAATTTTGAAATAACCCAGGGAGTTTTGGAGCGAGAATTAAGACGACCTAATTGAGTAGTAGGACATGTATAAAAGCAACGAGATACTTACATTAATAAGAAGGGGGTAGAAGAATCTTATTGGTGAGTGGCGAGTGGCTAGGACAGGCAGCCCCATACTATTGTGGAGGATAATCTTTCCTACTGCGCGGATATGGCCCGGGGAATGCTGGGGGGAAAAGGCAATTAAAATATACAATCAATTCCTTAATCAAAACACTGTTTTCATGATGCATCAGTGCATGGCTTCGAGATGTTTGAAACAGACGTGGGGGCCTGGCAAGCTTCTGGTATAGTCCGTTTACGGATTATGGGGGTCAATTAAGGAAGACATCTCTTCTGCCGAGCAAGGAGAGCCTCGGTAGACAGTTGGGTAATGACTTTGGTGGTCAGTGTGTTGTATCTGTCTGAATGCAAAATCATGACAAGGAGACATGTGGGAGTGGAGTGCAGCAAGGTTGCTCCGACCACTGGTACTGAGCAAAAAAGGGCTCTTGCTGAGGAAGCTGACAGCTTGAAAGACTTTTGGACAACGTGAAAATGGTTTAACTTTGTTAGCAAGCCGACCGTTTATTTCGCATAGAGATGATAGGGCCATTAACTTACTAATTAGGCGTAAGGGGAGTGAACGTTTTTTTAATTAACTGTTAATGGTGAGGGGCGTATTGGAAAAACTGAAATATTCATTTTCAACGGCTTCATCAATTTTGCTCTTAATTGCATATTATATATATTGGATAGAATAAAATCCTAGTTTCTAAACGTATCCTAAATTTTCATCTGAGTGGTTAACAGAGCATTGGCAGACTTTCTGAAAGAAGTAGAATGTCAGAAATCTTACTCTCGCTTACGTTATGTTCATACATGGTCATATCCTAAGACCCTACGCTACACTCCGTACGCCTTGCTCTGGATGTCAAGAGGATGCAGGAGATTTTAGTTTGATTTTCCAGTTAATAACATTCTTTTCTGACGCACTTCGGGTACATCTTTTCGTAGTGGCTGCCTCTCGCCATGTCTGCCTTACTCTTCCCTTTGCGTCTCCGTTCTGCCTCGGTGCCTCTCCTCGTCGTCGGATCCTCATCTTCTCCTCTCGTGGCTGTCTGTCCTTCCTACATCTCTCGCTATTTCTCTGCCCTACCCTCCATTATTCCCTTTCTCCTCGTCTCTCCTGTCTCGCTTCTCTTCTTCCTCATCTCCACTCACTCTAGTTCACTTACTTCTCTCTCCGTGTATTCTATTCTCCTCCTGTCGCTCGATCACCTTCTTCTTCTTTCTCTCTGCGTGTCTGCTCTCTCTCCTGTTTCTTTCTTTGCGTTCTTTTTTTCTTCTCTTGATCTTCTTCCTCTTTTTTCTCATCTGTTTGGTCTCTCAACCTCCTCGCTTCTCCCTCATTTTTCGTCTATCCTCCTCTACCCTTTGCCTCTACTTCCTCCTCCTCTTCTCTTCTCATGCTCCTCCTCTCCTCTATGATTCTCTCCTCCTCCTCTCTCTTCTCTTCTCCTCCTCTCCTTTCTCCTCTCCCCTCTATCTCTTCTTCTCCTCCTCTGTCCTTCTCTCTCCTCTCTCTCTTTCCTCACTTCCTCTCTTCTCTCTCCTCTCTCCTCTCTGCCTCCTCCTCGTTCCTCGTCTCTCTCCTCCTCTCCCTTCTCTCTCTCCTCTCACCTTTTCTCTCCTCCGTCCCTCTCTCTTCTCTCTGCCTCCTCTTCCCTTCTTCCTCTCCTCCTCTCTCTTCTTCTCCTCCTCTCCCTTCTCATCTTCCTCCTTCTCTTCTCCTCTGACTCCTCTCTCTTCTCCTCTACTCCTCTCTTCTCTCTCCTCCTCTCCCCTCTCTCTTCTCCTCTACTCCYCTCTCTTCTCTCTCCTCCTCTGCCTTCTCTCTTCTCTCCTCTGTTCTGTTCCATTTTACTGTATCTATACTGTATTCATTCTTTTGTCTTTATTCTGTCTCTATATTCTGTCTGTACATTGTGTATATTGTTGTCAGCACCATTTCACCAGTCCAAATTCCCGGGACAGTAAATGTACGTGGCAAATAGATTTGATTCAGATGCTGATTCCTCTCTTCTGTGCAGATGTCAGGTCTGGAGGTAGAGAAGAATGTGTTTGCTATAAATGGAGACGTGATGTTCCTGAGACCGTTCCCAGAGGTGGAAGCTTTCCTCAGATACTGGTTCACCAGCCCGGGACCTCTCAGAGTGCTGGTGAAACACCAAGCCTCGAGAGTAAGACTGAGGGACTGGCTGAGTGTGGGGTGGGTAGGGTGTGAGTGTTTGTGTGTGTGTGTCAGACCTATCAGCCAACTGTCCTCCTTCCTCAGGACAGTGAAGACAGTGAAGACAGTGAAGACAGTGAAGTCTGACTGCTCCAGATCAGAGACGTCAGCCCTTCTGTGGGCAGAGGTAAGAAACACACACAACAGATCAGCTCGAGGCCGCCAGGAAATGTAACGTCTCACCCTCTGGAGTGGCAGCTGGCCTACCGCATGGTTTAGCCCTGGTCCGACTGACTGATATGACTGGTTGACTGGCTGGCTGACTGTGTGTTAGTCGACACATCTCTTTGCTATTCTCTTCATGCTCTTTGTGATCCATATGGATCAGTTGGTTGGAGTGTAGGGTTATGGTGCTGGCATCAACAAGGTGGCTGGTTCAACGTGTTGCCATGTAGACCTTTCTGTTAAAGAACCATGTTTCTATACAAACCTCTTCTGTGGGGGTGTCTCAAAAATGCCCTCTGCTCTTCTTTTTACACTTTACTGTTTGTTTGGGAAGTCACCAGGTCCTCCCCAACTTTCTATCCCTCTCCCCCCCCCCCCCCACTCCCCCCCCCCCCCCCATCTCATCCTCCTCTTCCCTATCTCTAGGCGGCCAATCAAAAACAATCCAAGCCTATCCAGCCATCCTAAGGGGAATTAATGCGTTGTTTCTTCCTAAAGCTAAAATATTGTCCAATCTAGAAAGAGGGATCCTGGAATATGGCGTCTGAATCTGGGGTGCTTTGGGTAGATGCTGTGTTATTGTGGAGGCCTTTTTTCAGGTCATAGGCTCTCTGTGATGTGTTTGTGTAGTATTGTGTCAGCGCATGTTATGGGTGATATTTGTCATCACTGGTCCAGGTTGTTATTGTCACTGGTCCAGGTTGTTATTGTCATCACTGGTCCAGCTTGTTATTGTCATCACTGGTCCAGGTGGTTTTGCCACTGGTCCAGGTTGTTATTGTCATCACTGGTCCAGGTGGTTATGCCACTGGTCCAGGTGGTTATTGTCATCACTGGTCCAGGTTGTTATTGTCATCACTGGTCCAGGTGGTTATTGCCACTGGTCCAGGTTGTTATTGTCATCACTGGTCCAGCTTGTTATTGTCATCACTGGTCAGGTTGTTTATTGTCATCACTGGTCCAGGTGGTTATTGCCACTGGTCCAGGTTGTTATTGTCATCACTGGCCAGGTTGTTATTTTCATCACTGGTCCAGGGGGTTATTGCACTGGCCAGTGGTTATGCACTGGTCCAGGTGGTTATTGCCACTGTCCAGGTGGTTATTTGTCACCGGTCCAGCTTGTTATTTGTCATCACTGGTCCAGGTTGTTATTGCCACTGGTCCAGGTGGTTATTGCCACTGGGTCCAGGTTGTTATTTCATCACTGGTCCAGGTGGTTATTGCCACTGGTCCAGGTGGTTATTGCCACTGGTCGAGGTTGTTATTGCCACTGGTCCAGGTTGTTATTGTCACTAGTCCAGCTTGTTATTGTCATCACTGGTCCAGCTTGTTATTGTCGCTAGTCCAGCTTGTTATTGTCATCACTGGTCCAGGTGGTTATTGTCATCACTGGTCCAGGTTGTATTGTCATCACTGGTCCAGGTTGTTATTGTCATCACTGGTCCAGGTTGTTATTGTCATCACTGGTCCAGGTGGTTATTGCCACTGGGCAGGTGGTTATTGCCACTGGTCCAGGTTGTTATGCCATCACTGGTCCAGGTTGTTATTGTCACTGGTCCAGCTTGTTATTGTCATCACTGGTCCAGGTTGTTATTGTCGCTAGTCCAGCTTGTTATTGTCATCACTGGTCCAGGTGGTTATTGTCATCACTGGCCAGGTTGTTATTGTCATCACTGGTCCAGGTTGTTATTGTCATCACTGGTCCAGGTTGTTATTGTCATCACTGGTCCAGTTGTTATTGTCACTGGTCCAGGTTGTTATTGCCACTGGTCCAGTTGTTATTGCACTGGTCCAGGTGGTTATGTCATCACTGGTCCAGGTTTGTATTGTCATCACGTGTCCAGGTTGTTATTGTCATCACTGGTCCAGGTTGTTATTGTCATCACTGGTCCAGGTTGTTATTGTCATCACTGGTCCAGGTGGTTATTGTCATCACTGGTCCAGTTTATTGTCATCACTGGTCCAGGTTGTATTGTCATCACTGGTCCAGGTTGTTATTGTCACTGGTCCAGGTTGTTATTGCCATCACTGGTCCAGGTTGTTATTGCCATCACTGGTCCAGGTTGTTATGTCATCACTGGTCCAGGTTGTTATTGCCACTGGTCCAGGTTGTTATTGCCATCACTGGTCCAGGTGGTTATTGTCACTGGTCCAGGTTGTTATTGCCACTGGTCCAGGTTGTTATTGCCACTGGTCCAGGTGGTATTGTCATCACTGGTCCAGGTGGTTATTGTCACTGGTCCAGGTGTTATTGCCACCGGTCCAGGTTGTTATTGTCACTGGTCCAGGTTGTATTGCCACTGGTCCAGGTGTTATTTGCCACTGGTCCAGGTTGTTATTGCCATCACTGGTCCAGGTTTTATTTGCCACTGGTCCAGGTGGTATTGCCACTGGTCCAGGTTGTTTATTGCCACTGGTCCAGGTGGTTATTGCCACTGGTCCAGGTTGTTATTGTCATCACTGGTCCAGGTGGTTATTGCCACTGGTCCAGGTGGTTATTGCCCACTGGTCCAGTTGTTATTGCCACTGGTCCAGGTTGTTATTGCCACTGGTCCAGGTTGTTATTGTCATCACTGGTCCAGGTG
>NW_019942982.1:209158-217535 GCF_002910315.2 Salvelinus sp. IW2-2015 | reverse complement strand
GGGGTCTCTTTCTGTTGATTCTTCTTCTCTTTCTGTTGATCTCTCTTTCTGTTTGATCTCTTTTTGTTGATCTCTCTTGTGATCCTATCTGTATCTCTTTTGTTGCATCTCTCTTTCTGTTGATCTCTTCTTTCTGTTGATCTCATCTTGTTGATTCGTCTTTGTTGATTTTCTCTCTTTCTGTTGATCTCTCTTTGTTGATCTCTCTTTCTGTTGATATCTTCTTTTCTGTTGATCTCTCTTTGGTTGATCCTTCTTTGTGTGCATTCTCCTTTGTTGATCTCTCTTTGTTGATCTCTTTTCTGTTGTTCTCTTTTGTTGATCTCCTCTGTTGATCTCTCTTTGTTGATCTCTCTTTTCTGTTGATCTTCTTCTCTGTTGATCTCTCTTTCTGTTGATCCCTCTTTCTGTTGATCTCTCTTTGTTGATTCTTCTTCTGTTTGATCTCTCTTTTGTTGATCTCTCTTCTGTTGATTTTTTGTTGATCTCCTTTCTTTGAATCTCTTCTTTCTGTTGATCTCTCTTTGTTGATCTCTTTCTTTCTGTTGATCTCTCTTTCTGTTGATTCCTCTCTTTCTGTTGACCTTTTTTGTTGATCTCTCTCTCTTCTGTTGATCTCCTCTGTCTCTTGTAGTCTCTATTTATCTCTCTCGGTGATCTCTATTTATCTCTCTTGATCGCTCTCTCTCTATTGATCTCTAGTGTCTTTCTCTCTATTGATCTCTCTCTAGTGATTATCTCTCTATTGATCTCTAAACATACTGATCTTTCTTATGATCTCTTCTGGTGATCTCATCTCTCTATGATCTCTAACACATAGTGATCTTCTCTCTATTGATCTCTCTCTATTGATCTCTCTCGCGTGAATAAGACTGTACTGTAGTGTAGTGTCATATTCCACTACACAGCACACTACTAATATTTAGACCTGGCCCACTCAACCACACACTATCACATATTTAGACTGCCACTGCACCACACACTATCACATATTTAGACTGGCCACTGCCCAACACACTATCACATATTTAGACTTGGCCCACTGCACCACAGCAACATATTTAGCTGATAGAGACTGACAAAAGAGCAGACATTTCTGTCTTCTGAAACGTCATGGTCTAGTAAATTGTGTGTATATCATCTCCTGTGTCCGTCCAGTGGATTAAAGCATGTGGATGAACAGGGCAGAGCCTACTACTACAGTGCTGATGCTCCAGGTAGAGTGGGTAGTGCCAAGGTAACGTTTCGCTCTAACATACTCACTGTTTTACTTTGGTAGCGCTCCTCTACACTACCTCACTGTTTTACTTTGGTACGTTCCTCTACACTACCTCTACTGTTTTACTTTGGTACGCTCCTCTACAACTACCTCACTGTTTTACTTTGGGTACGCTCCTCTACACATCACTGTTTTACTTTGTACGTCCTCTACACTACCTCATGTTTTACTTTGGTAACGTTCCTCATCACTACCTCTACTGTTTTACTTTGGTAGCGTTCCTCTACACTACTTCATGTTTTACTTTGGTACGTTTCCTCTACAACTACCTCACTGTTTTACTTTGGTAGCTTCCTCTACACTACCTCACTGTTTTACTTTGGTACGTCCTCTCACTACTCACTGTTTTACTTTGGTAGTCCTCTAAACTACCTACTGTTTTTACTTTGGTACGCTCCTCTACACTACCTCACTGTTTTCTTGGTACGTTCCTCTACACTACTCATGTTTCTTTGGTACGTCCTCTACATACCT
Source organism: Salvelinus sp. IW2-2015 (assembly GCF_002910315.2). NCBI lineage: Eukaryota > Metazoa > Chordata > Actinopteri > Salmoniformes > Salmonidae > Salvelinus > Salvelinus sp. IW2-2015. The sequence continues at coordinate 215,782 of NW_019942982.1, read as the reverse complement.
CACTGTTTTAACGGTACGTCCTCTATCACTACCTCACTGTTTTACTTTGTACGCTCCTCTACACTACTCACTGTTTTACTTTGGTACGCTCCTCTACACTACCTCACTGTTTTACTTTAGGTTACGCTGCTCCTACACTACCTCACTGTTTTACTTTTGGTACGCTCCTCTACACTACCTCACTGTTTTACTTGGTACGTGTCTCCTACACTACCTCACTGTTTTACTTTGGTACGTCCTCTACACTACTCACTGTTTACTTTGGTAACGCTCTCTACACTACCTCACTGTTTACTTTGGTACGTTCCTCTAAACTACCTCACTGTTTTACTTTGGTACGCTCCTCTACACTACTCACTGTTTTAACTTTGGTACGCTCTTACACTACTACTGTTTTATCTTTGGTACGCTCCTCTACACTACCTCACTGTTTTACTTTGGTAGCTCCTCTACACTACCTCACTGTTTTACTTTGGTCGCTCCTCTACACTACTCACTTTTTACTTTGGTAGCTCCTCTACACTACTCACTGTTTTTACTTTGTCGTTCCTCTAACACCACTGTTTTACTTTTGTACGTTCCTCGACTACCTACTGTTTTACTTTGGATCTCTCACTCTACTGTTACTTTGTACGTCCTCTACACTACCTCACTGTTTTACTTTGGTACGCTCCTCTACACTACCTCACTGTTTTAACTTTGGTAGCTCCTCTAACACTACCTCATGTTTTACTTTGGTACGTTCCTCTACACTCCTCACTGTTTTACTTTGGTACGCTCCTCTACACTACCTTCACTGTTTTACTTTGGTATCTGTCCTCACACTACTTCACTGTTTACTTTGGTAGGTCCTCTACACTACCTCAAGTTTTACTTTGGTAGGTCACTCTATCCTCACTTTTTACTTGGACTCCTCACTGACCTCATGTTTACTTTAGTAGCTCCTCTACACTACCTCACTGGTTTTACTTTGTACGCTCCTTCACACTACCTCACTGTTTTACTTGGTACGGTCTCTACACTAACCTCACTGTTTTACTTTGGTAGTTGTCTCTCACCAACTCTCTCACTGTTTTACTTTGGTACGTCTTACATCTACTCATCTGTTTTAACTTTGGTCGGTCCTTCTACACTACCTCACTGTTTTACTTTGGTACGGTCCTCTACTTACCTCACTGTTTTACTTTGGTACGCTCCTCTACACTACCTCACTTTTAGCTTGGTAGCTCCTCTACAACTACTGTTGTTACTTTGTAGTTCCTCTACACTACTCCTGTTTTACTTGTACTTCCTCTACTACCTCACTGTTTACTTGTATCCTCTACACTACTCACTGTTTTACTACTCTTACTTGTACTTTACCTCCTTTTACTACTGTTTTACTTGTACGGCCTCTACACTGACTCAGTTTCACTTTGTACGCCTCTACACTACCACTGTTTACTTGTACTTCCCTACACACCTACGTTTTACTTTGGTACGCTCCTCTACAACTCACTGTTTTACTTGTACGCTCCTCTACATACTACTGTTTACTTTGATGATTGTAGTCCCCAAGTTATTACAGGCTTTTACTTTCATATTAGTTTGTGTAAGTGTTTAAGTTAGTGTTTTTAGTTAGTATTTTCTCTCCTCTCTGCCAGTACCAACACTCCCCCCTCCTCTATCTCCTCTCTGCAGTACCAACACTCCCCCTCCTCTCTCCTCTGGCAGTACCAACACTCCCCCCTCCTCCTGTCGCAGTACCAAAACTCCCCTCTCCTCCTACAGTCCAACACTTTCCCTCCTCTCCTCCTCTCTGCAGTACAAACTCCCCCCCTCCTCTCTCCTCTCTGCAGTACCAACACTCCCCCTCCTCTCTCCTCTCTGCAGTACCACACTCCCCTCTCCTCTCTCTCTGCAGTACAACACTCCCCCCCTCTACCTGGTAGAGGAGACCGGACCTCTAAGAGCCACAGTCTGGATAGGAAACACGTGGCGCCCATCGTCCTGACCAAGTGGGCAAACAGCACCAACGTGCTGGACACCAACGACAAGGTGAGACAGACGCCCTTTCACATTCTGGCTGTGTCTCAAATGRTATTCCCTATATAGTCCACTGCTTTTCAACAGGACACATAGGAGTGCTCTCCGGTAGTAGTGCACTACGTGAAGGATAGGATGTCATTTGGGATGTTAATATCAWTCTCCAGACGTCCGCAGCAGAACGGATGTACTTCCTACATCTCTAATTCCATAGCTATGGTTTCTTTTCCAACCAGGTCTCTGAAGTGTCTTGTCCTGTGAGTGTGTTTAGGATGTGAGGTGTGGCATCCGGGTTCCCTGTGTGTRAAAAACAGCAGGCGTTAACAGAATCGGGTTGCACTGACACACTGTAGACTCATGATTCTGTTCTGCAGCGGCTCATCAAAAACATCAGGCGTTTCCGTACAGGTTCTGGTCGCCCCCACCCCTACAGACAGACACAAGTCAGTGCCCCCTCCCTCCGTGCCCTATACACCCCGCCCTCAAATCACAGCAGCCAATCAACCTTGCACATGGGTGGACAACTGCAGTCCTCTGGGTCCTGATTGGTGTAACTCTTCTTCTCCATCCTATCAAACACAGCTGATTAATCACATGTCATACGAAACTGAAGACCCTGATTAGGTGATTATTGGGGTCAGGTGTGTTAGCCGGGGCAAAAGTGTGACACCAATCAGGACCCCGAGGACTGGAGCTGCCCACCTCTGGTCTAGCATGATAATCACTGAATGATCTTCTCCAATCAGGACCCCGAGGACTGGAGCTGCCCACCTCTGGTCTAGCATGATAATCACTGAATGATCTTATCCAATCAGGACCCCGAGGACTGGAGCTGCCCACCTCTGGTCTAGCATGATAATCACTGAGCGCAAGAACGATCTCATCCAATCAGACCAATCACTTTCCTTGTTGCCATCACTGAGTTCTGCCTCATCCATCGCTTTCCTTTTTAATTCCTGCTCTCTGATACACATGACACTTCTCATGACCCAATGATCACCTCTCATGGCCAATGATCACCTCTCATGACCCAATGATCACCTCTCATGGCCCAATGATCACATCTCATGGCCATATGTCACTTCTCATGGCCCAATGGTCACTTCTCATGGCCCAATGATCACATCTCATGCCAATGATAGTGCGGGTAGATTTGCTTTTTAGCCAAATCCTTTAGAGCAAGCCAAATAATTTCATGTTTTGAATAGTTATCCTAGATCAGGATTCATTGTTTGAATGGTAAGATGCCAATCATTTGAGTGGCCCAATGATCACTAGTCATGGCCAATGACATGTTATCATGGCCAATGATCACTTCTCATTGCCCAATGATCACTTCTCATGACCCATGATCACCTATCATGACCCAATGTCACCTATCATGACCAATGATCACTTCTCATGACCCAATGATCACTTATCTTGACCCAATGATCACTTCTCATGGCCCAAGGATCACCTATCATGACCCAATGATCACTTCTCATGGCCAATGATCACTTCTCATGGCCGTGCCCTTAAACCTGTTTGGGATCTATAATCTAGTAGTGATACAGGCATGACGATATCAACCTCTCCTTTCTCTGTCACTAGTGTGATTTGAGCTTCCTTCATTGAAATGTGTCATATCCTGTCATTGCATGCATGGTTCAATTGTTATTTAAAATAATTCCTAATTAACATTCAACCATTTCCTCAACTCTTGGTGTCCATGTAACGCTCATTCCTTATGTGTTTGTTTACTCCGGTAACCATGGTAGTCTCTGCAGACCTGGGTTCAAATACTATTTCAAATCTTTACAAATACTTTCTCTGTGCTTGATTGAACTTGCCTGGCACCATGGAATCAATGTTATAGATGCCAAAGTTAAACTCGCCCATCTAACACCCCAGGCAGGCTAAAGCAAACGCTAAAAATATTTGAATGATTTTAAATATTATTTGAAACCAGTCTCTGCAATTCTCTGTAGTAATTAGTCGGTGTTGTTGTCATTCTGATTACTAGGACGGTGCGTTGGGCCCCAAGGTCCCTGGCCTCCAGACTCTGACTCCTAGACCCCTCGTCTCCCAAGCCCCTACCTCCGTTAGTATCCCCCTCTCCTTCTCCCCTCTGTTCTCTGTAGACTCCTCTCCCCTTCCCTGAACTGTGGCTGACTTCCTGACATGTGACCAGCCAAGGCCTTTTGGTCTTTTCTTAGTTGCTGTCTTCAATGGTGACTCTGTTTCTTCTCCCTGCACTGGAACTGATGATAATGATGAGGGTGATGATCCTGGTAAAGGTCACGATAATGGTGACGGTCTATAGGTGACGGTCATGATAATGATGACAATGATGATCCTGGTGACGGTCATAATAATGGTGACGGTCATGATAATGGTGACGGTCATATGGTGACGGTCATGAATAATGGTGACGGTAATGGTGACGGTCATGATAATGCTGACAGTCATAATGGTGACGGTCATGATAATGGTGACGGTCATGATGGTGACGGTAATGATGGTGACGGTCATGATGGTGACGTCATGATAATGGTGACGTCATAATGGTGACAGTCATAATGGGGACGGTCATGATGGTGACGGCATGATAATGGTGACGGTCATGATAATGGTGACGGTCATGATGATGATCACGGTGGTGGTTGGTGATGATGATGATGATCACGGTGGTGATGATGATGATCACGGTGTGATGATAATGATGACGGTGATGATGGCAGTAACGAAGATCTAGAACAGACTGAGCTGTGGGAAATCTATTTAATTCAAACTGTGAGGAAATTTTGTGAATTTTCTGCTTGTTGCCAGTCTTACTAAGCTTATATTTCTGACGCCTTACCTTAACGCTGCTTTGACGCTCTACTTAACGCTGCTTTCTGACGCTCTACCGTAACGCTGCTTTCTGACGCTCTACCGTAACGCTGCTTTGACGCTCTAACCGTAACGCTGCTTTGGACGCTCTAACCGTAACGCTGCTTTGACCTCTCCACGTAGCTGTTTGACCTCTACCGTAACGCTGCTTTGACGCTCTACCGTAACGCTGCTTTGACCTTACCGTAACGTGCTTTGCCTTACCGTAACGCTGCTTTGACGCTCTACGAACGCTGCTTTCTGACGCTCTACCGTAACGCTACTTGCTGACGCTCTACCGTAACGCTACTTTTTCTATCCGTCTGTTTGTTTGGTCTGCTTGTTGTCTGTCTGTGTCCCATATGGCACCCTATTACCTACATAGTGCAGTACTTTTGGTCAAAAGTAGTGCACTATATAGGAAATGTGGTGTCATTTGGGACGCAGACTGTCTTGCTTTTTTCCCTGTCAGTTGTGTCTGGCTCTGTCTACATGTGATGACTTCTCTCATTGTTTCTCTGCAGCCTTCGGAGAAGTGTGTATTCTCAACGTGACCAAGATCATCTGAGCATGGAAAGAAAGTACGGTGAGTTGTACTGGACTAGGATAGAAACAGGATGAGAACACCCTCAGAAAGTGGGTGAGTTGTACTGGACTAGGATAGAAACAGGATGAGAACACCCTCAGAAAGTAGGGTGAGTTGTACTGGACTAGATGAAAACAGGATGAGAACACCCTCAGAAAGTAGGGTGAGTTGTACTGGACTAGGATAGAAACAGGATGAGAACACCTCAGAAGTAGGGTGAGTTGTACTGGACTAGGATAGAAACAGGATGAGAACACCCTCAGAAAGTAGGGTGAGTTGTACTGGACTAGGATAGAAACAGATGAGAACACCCTCAGAAAGTAGGTGAGTTGTACTGGACTAGGATAGAAACAGGATGAGAACACCCTCAGAAGTAGGGTGAGTTTGTACTGGGCTAGGATAGAACAGGATGAGAACACCTGTAGAGAAACTGCTCCTTCAGGGCAACACAACCAGCCAGTCTCAAGTTGAAGACCCCATATTGCTTCCACCTTACAGATCTGGAAACATTGAAGGGTTATGGCCTAGGGAATGGGTAGGGAGTGATATCGGACCGGCTGTATAGGAAGTGGTAGTTGATTCAACATGATGTGAGATGACTTATGGAGCTATGTCTATGTTTATTTTGTCTATGTTATTTATGTTATTTATATTCTGCATGTTATTTATGTTTGTATGTTATTTTATGTTTGTATATTATTTATGTCTATGTTATTTGTCTGTTATTTATGTCTGTATGTTATTTATGTCTGTATGTTATTTATGTCTATGTTATTTTTCTGTTATTTGTGTCTGTGTGTTATTTGTGTCTGTGTTGTTGTTTATGTCTGTGTTTGTTTGTCTGTGTGTTTGTTTGTTTGTTTGTCTTATATTTGTGGTCTGTGTGTTTTTGTGTCTGTGTGTTATTCATTTCTGTGTGTTATTTTATGTCTGTGTTTATTTTGTGTCTGTGTGTATTTATTTCTGTGTGTTAATTTATGCCTGTGTGTTTATTATGCCTGTGTGTTATTTATGTCTTGTTATTTATTGCCTGTGTGTTATTTATGCCTGGTTGTGTTATTTTATGCCTGTGTGTTATTTATGCCTGTGTGTTATTATGCTGTGTGTTATTTATGTCTGTGTGTTATTTATGCTTGTTTGTTATTTATGCATGTGTGTTT
>NW_019942982.1:202400-209133 GCF_002910315.2 Salvelinus sp. IW2-2015 | reverse complement strand
TTCTCTGTTAGACTCCTCTCCCCTTCCCTGAACTGTGGCTGACTTCCTGACATGTCGACCAGCAAGGCCTTTTGGTCTTTTCTTAGTTGCTGTCTTCAATGGTGACTCTGTTTCTTCTCCCTGCACTGGAACTGATGATAATGATGAGGGTGATGATCCTGGTAAAGGTCACGATAATGGTGACGGTCATGATAATGGTGACGGTCATGATAATGATGACAATGATGATCCTGGTGCGTAATGGTGTACGGTCATTGATAATGGTGACGGTCATAATGGTGACGGTCATGATAATTGTGACGGTCATAATGGGTGACGGTCATGATAATGCTGACGTCATAATGCTGACGGTCATGATAATGGGTGACGGTCATGATAGAGTGACGGTAATGATGGTGAACGGTCATGATGGTGACGGTCATGATAATGGTGACGTCATATGGTGACAGTTCATAATGGTGGACGGTCATGATGTGACGGCATGATAATGGTGACGGTCATGATAATGTGACGGTCATGATGATGATCACGGTGTGGTGGTGATGATGGATGATGATCACGGTGGTGATATGATGATCACGGTGGTGATGATAATGATGACGGTGATGATGGCAGTAACACAGACTGAGCTGTGGGGAAATCTATTTCAATTCAAACTGTGAGGAAATTTTGTGAATTTTCTGCTTGTTGCCCAGTCTTACTAAGCTTATATTTCTGACGCTCTACCTTAACGCTGCTTTGACGCTCTACTGTAACGCTGCTTTCTGACGCTCTACCGTAACGCTGCTTTCTGACGCTCTACCGTAACGCTGCTTTGACGCTCTACCGTAACGCTGCTTTGACGCTCTACCGTAACGCTGCTTTGACCTCTACCGTAACGCTGCTTGACGCCTCTACCGTAACGCTGCTTTGACGCTCTACCGTAACGCTGCTTTGACGCTCTACCGTAACGCTGCTTTGACGCTCTACCGTAACGCTGCTTTTGACGCTCTACCGTAACGCTGCTTTCTGACGCTCTACCGTAACGCTACTTGCTGACGCTCTACCGTAACGCTACTTTTTCTATCCGTCTGTTTGTTTGGTCTGCTTGTTGTCTGTCTGTGTCCCATATGGCACCCTATTACCTACATAGTGCAGTACTTTTGGTCAAAAGTAGGGCACTATATAGGAAATGTGGTGTCTATTTGGACGCAGACTGTCTTGCTTTTTTCCCTGTCAGTTGGTCTGCTCTGTCTACATGTGATGACTTCTCTCATTGTTTCTCTGCAGCCTTCGGAGAAGTGTGGTATTCTCAAGTGACCAAGATCACTTGAGCATGGAAAGAAAGTACGGTGAGTTGTACTGGACTAGGATAGAAACAGGATGAGAACACCCTCAGAAGTAGGGGAGTTGTACTGGACTAGGATAGAAACAGGATGAGAACACCCTTCAGAAAGTAGGGTGAGTTGTACTGGACTAGGATAGAAAACAGGATGAGGAACACCCTCAGAAAGTAGGGTGAGTTGTACTGGACTAGGATAGAAACAGGATGAAACACCTCAGAAAGTAGGGTGAGTTGTACGGGACTAGGATAGAAACAGGATGAGAACACCCTCAGAAAGTAGGGTGAGTTGTACTGGACTAGGATAGAAACAGATGAGAACACCCTCAGAAAGTAGGTGGAGTTGTACTGGACTAGGATAGAACAGGATGAGAACACCCTCAGAAGTAGGGTGAGTTGTACTGGGCTAGGATAGAAACAGGATGAGAACACCTGTAGAGAAACTGCTCCTTCAGGGCAACACAACCAGCCAGTTCTCAAGTTGAAGACCCCATATTGCTTCCACCTTACAGATCTGGAAACATTGAAGGGTTATGGCCTAGGGAATGGGTAGGGAGTGATATCGGACCGGCTGTATAGGAAGTGGTAGTTGATTCAACATGATGTGAGATGACTTATGGAGCTATGTCTATGTTATTTATGTCTATGTTATTTATGTCTATGTTATTTATGTCTGCATGTTATTTATGTTTGTATGTTATTTATGTTTGTATATTATTTATGTCTATGTTATTTGTCTGTTATTTATGTCTGTATGTTATTTATGTCTGTATGTTTATTGTCTATGTATTTTTCTGTTATTTGTGTCTGTGTGTTATTTGTGTCTGTGTGTTGTTTATGTCTGTGTGTTGTTTATGTCTGTGTGTTTGTTTATGTCTGTGTGTTGTTTATTTGTGTCTGTGTGTTATTTGTGTCTGTGTGTTATTCATTTCTGTGTGTTATTTATGTCTGTGTGTTATTTGTGTCTGTGTGTTATTTATGTTCTTGTTATTTTGCCTGTGTGTATTATTGCTGTGTGTTATTTATGTCTGTGTTATTTATGCCTGTGTGTTATATGCCTGTGTGTTTTATTTATGCCTGTGTGTTATTTATGCCTGTGTGTTATTATGCCTGGTGTATTTATGTCTGTGTGTTATTTATGCCTGCTGTGTTATTTATGCATGTGTGTTATTGTCTGTGTGTTATTTATGCCTGTTGTGTTATTTTATGCATGTGTGTTATTTATGTCTGTGTGTATTTATGTCTGTTTACAGGAAAACTGGACGTCTCCTGGACGGTTCTCCAGGGCCCTCGCTGATATTCGCTATAAGGCCGGAGGGGGTTGGACAGCTGGGTGATGGGTCTTGCTATTTGCTAAAGCCAGGTGGGTGGGACCAGACTGGAGTGAGTGGTGACTGCTATTTGCTAAAGCCCAGGGGGGGGACCAGCTGGGTGATGGTGTCTTGCTATTTGCTAAAGGCCAGAGGGGGTGGACCAGCTGGGTGAGTGGTGACTGCTATTTGCCTAAAGGCCAGGGGGGTGGACCAGCTGGGTGAGTCGTTTGACTGCTATTGCTAAGGCCAGGGCGGTGGACCAGCTGGAGTGAGTGGTGACTGCTATTTGCTAAAGGGCCAGGGGGGTGACCAGCTGGGGTGAGTGGTGTCTGCTATTTGCTAAAGGCCAGGGGGCGGGGACCAGCTGTGGTGAGTTGGTGTTCTGCTATTTGCTAAAGCCAGGGGTGGACCAGCTGGGTGACGTGGTGTTCTGCTATTCGCTAAAGCCAGGGGGCGGACCAGCTGGTTGTAGGGTGGTGGCCCCTCCGTCTCCTCAAATCCCTCCTCTACTCAATCCCTCCCCTCCATTCCCTCCTCTCCTCCGTCCTTCGCTAGTCCTCCATTCCCTCCTCCCCCCATCCCTCCTCTCCCCCATCAATCAATCAATCAAATATAGTTTATAAAGCACTTTTACATTCGGCCGATGTCACAAAAGTGCTTACAGAAAACACAGCCTAAAACCCCAACAGCCAAGCAATTTCAGATGTAGAAGCACGGTGGCTAGGGAAAACTCCCTAGAAAGGCAGGAAACCTAGAAGAAAACCTCGGAGAGGAAACCTGCTCTGAGTTTGCTGGGTGGAGATATAACAGAACATGTCCAAGATGTTCAAAACGTTCATTAGATGACCAGCAGGTCAGATAATAATAATCACAGTGGTGTCGAGGGGTGAACAGGGTCAGCACCTCGGGAGTAAATGTCAGTTGGCTTTTCATAGCGCATCTATCAGAAGTATCTCTACCGCTCCTGCGGTTCTAGAGATTGAAAACAGCAGGTCTGGGACAAGGTAGCACGTCTGTGTGAACAGGGTCAGGGTTCCATAGCCCGCAGGCAGAACAGTTGAACTGGGAGCAGCAGCCACGACCAGGTGGACTGGGGGACAGCAAGGAGTCAATCATGCCAGGTAGTCCTGAGGCATAGTCCTAGTCCTGAGCATAGTCTCTCTCGAGAGAGAGAAAGGAAAGAAATGAGAATTAGAGAGAGCATACTTAAAATTCACACAGCCAACACCGATAAGACAGGAGAAATACTCAGATATAACAGACTGACCCTAGCCCCCGAGCACATAAAACTATTGCAACATAAATACTGGAGGCTGAGACAAGAGGGTCGGGAGACACTGTGGGGGCCCCGTCCGACGGATATCCGCGGACAGGGCCAAACAGGCAAGGATATAAACCCCCACCCGCTTTGCAAAGCACAGCCCCCACACCACTAGAGGGATATCTCCACCACCCAACTTTACTCTCTCGGCCTTGCCTCAGGATGGCTATCACCCACTCAAGTGGACGCCAACCCCTCATTAGGGAGGGCATGGAAGCAGCACCAGTAAGCCAGTGACTCAGCCCCCGTAATAGAGGTTAGAGGTAGAGAATCCAGGGAGAGAGGGGGAACCGCGGCCAGGCAGAGACCAGCAAGCGGCGGTTCGTCGCTCCAGTTGCCTTTCGTCCACCTTCAACCCTGGCCACACTACATCTCATCATTAGGACCTACTGAAGATGATGAGTCTTCAATAAAGACTTAAAGGTGAACCTGAGTCCTGCGTCTCTCACCTGTAGGGCAGACCATTCACAAAATTGAGTTCTGTAGGAGAAAAGCCGTGTAAGGTATGTACTGGCAGCACCTACATCGTAAGATGGGTAGGAGCAGCCCATTCCATGTAATGCTTTGTAGGTTAGCAGTAAAACCTTGAAATCAGCCCTAGCCTTAACAGGAAGCCAGTGTAGGGAGGCTAGCACTGGAGTAATATGATCAAATGTTCTAGTCAAGATTCTAGCAGCCGTGTTTAGCATTAACTGAAGTTTATTTCGTGCTTTATCCGGGTAGCCGGAAAGTAGAGCATTGCATTAGTCTAATCTAGAAGTGACAAAAGCATGGATTCATTTTTCTGCATCATTTTTTGACAGAAATMTTCTGATTTTTGCAATGTTACGGAGATGAAAAAAAGCTGTCCTTGAAATATTCTTGATATGTTCGTCAAAAGAGAGATCAGGGTCAAGAGTAACGCCGAGGTCCTTCACAGTTTTATTTGAGACGACTGTACAACCATCAAGATTAGTTATCAGATCCAACAGAAGATCTTTGTTTCTTGGAACCTAGAACTAGCATCTCTGTTTTGTCCGAGTTTAAAAGTAAAACATTTTCCGCCATCCACTTCCTTATGTCTGAAACACAGGCTTCCAGGGAGGGCAATTTTGGGGCTTCACCACGTTTCATCGAAATGTACAGCTGTGTGACATCCGCATAGCAGTGAAAGTTAACATTATGTTTCCYAATGACATCACCAAGAGGTAAAATATATAGTGAAAACAATAGTGGTCCTAAAACGAAACCTTGAGGAACACCGAAATGTATAGTTGATTTGTCAGAAGACAAACCATCCACAGAGACAAGCTGATATCTTTCCGACAGATAAGATCTAAACCAGGCCTGAACTTGCCCGTGTTGACCAATTTGGGTTTACAATCTCTAAAAATGAATGGAGCACGAGGACAGATGCAGAGCCTTGGTCTGACACCATTAAAAGGTAATTTACCACCTTCACGAGTGCAGTCTCAGTGCTATGAAGGGGTCTAAAACCAGACTAAAGCGTTTCGTATACATTATTTGTCTTCAGGAAGGCAATTTTATTTATTTTTTGAGAGGAATGGGCGATTCGATATAGGCCGATTTTAGTTTTTMATATTTTCTGGGTCAAGGTTTGAGGCTTGGTTACTGCKACTTTTAGTGAGTTTGGTACACATCCGGTGGATAGAGAGCCGTTTATTATATTCAACATAGGAGGGCCAAGCACAGGAAGCAACTCTTTCAGTAGTTTAGTTGGAATAGGGTCCAGTATGCAGCTTGAAGGTTTAGAGGCCAAGACTATTTTCATAAATGTGTCAAGAGATATAGTATTAAAAAACGTGTCTCCCTTGATCCTAGGTCCTGGCAGTGTTGTGCAGACTCAGGACAACTGAGCTTTGGAGAAATGCGCAGATTTAARTTCTTATGGCTGCAATCCCGTTAACGGGATGATATGACAACAGTCAGTGAAAGTGCAGGGCGCCAAATTCAAAAAACAGAAATCTCATAATTAAAATTCCTCAAACATACATGTGTCTTATACCATTTGAAAGGTAATCTTGTTGTTAATCCCACCAAAGTGTCCGATTTCAAATATGCTTTTCAGCYAAAGCACTACAAACGATTATGTTAGGTCACACCAAACCACAATAAGCACAGCCATTTTTCCAGCGAACGATAGTCACAAAAAGCAGAAATAGAGATAAAATGAATCACTAACAAGTGTCACATATCAATAAGTCCTAGTCATTATATTAGTAGATGCTGAATTATTCAATTATAGTAGTACATTAGGTCCTGTAATATTATATAATAGAGTCAATCACTCATAAATTTATATTCCTCCTTACGCTTATGATTCATATTTATGTCAGTTCCCTAGAAGTCATCTCACTCACAGGTATCCTGATTCGTCATCAATAAACTTGTTGTATTATTGTTGATTGATTCCATTACTATTCAAGTACTACTTTTGCTAGCATGTGTAGTACACGTGTCCAAAGCTGGCGCAGATGCAGGCAAACGTCGGACGAAAACTTCAAAAAGTTATATACAAGTCGAGTAAACGTTCAAACTAAAGTAGAGAATCAATCTTCAGGATGTTGTTTATCATATATATCCAATAATGTTCCAACCAGAGCATCCTTCTTCTGTAGAAGTTATTGTATCATGAGGAATGCGCGTGACCAGGAACTGGCAATCTGCCAAGACACGACTCATTCCCCTCTCACCGGCCCACAACACAGTATAAACTTCATTCAACGTTCTACCGACTGTGACATCTAGTGGAAGAGTATGAAGTGCAAACAATCCATG
>NW_019942982.1:190508-198253 GCF_002910315.2 Salvelinus sp. IW2-2015 | reverse complement strand
ATGATGATGATCTTCATCAGATGACACTCATAGGACATCATGTTACACAATACATTTATGTTTTGTTCGATAATGTGCATATTTATATCCACAAATCTCGGTTTACTTTGGCCATGTTCAGAAATGCCTCCAAAATATCAGAGAAATTGCAGGAAGCCACGTCAAATAACAGAAATACTCATCATAAACTTTGATGAAAGATACATGTTTTACCATAGAATTAAAGATACACTTGTTCTTATAAATGCAACCGCTGTGTCAGATTTCAAAAAAACTTTACGTAAAAGCACACCATGCAATAATCTGAGTATATTACAGGGAATTGAATAGGCGATGAGTTTAACATCGACCAGCCTCAGAATTCTCACTTCCTGTTTGGATTTTTTCTCTGTTTTTTGCCTGCCATATGAGTTCTGTTATACTCACAGACATAATTCAAACAGTTTTAGAAACTTCAGAGTGTTTTCTATCCAATACTAKTAATAATATGCATATATTAGTAACTGGGACTGAGGAGCAGGCCGTTTACTCAGGGCACCTTTCATCCAAGCTACTCAATACTGCCCCTGCAGCCATAAGAAGTTAAAGAGGAGTCTGTAATTTGCTTTCTAATGATCATGATCTTTTCCTCAAAGACGTTAATTAATTAATCACTGCTGAAGTGAAAGCTATCCTCTCGGGGAATGCTGCTTTTTTTTTAGTTAGCTTTGCGACAGTATCAAAAATACATTTGGGATTGTTCTTATTCTCCTCAAGTTGTAAAAATATGATGATCGAGCAGCAGTGAGGGCTCTTCGATACTGCACGGTACTGTCTTTCCAAGCTAGTCTGAAGACTTCCAGTTTGGTGTAGCACCATTTCCGTTCCAATTTTCTGGAAGCTTGCTTCAGGGCTCTGGTATACTTCAGGGCTCTGGTATACTTCAGGGCTCTGGTATACTTCAGGGCTCTGGTATACTTCAGGGCTCTGGTATACTTCAGGGCTCTGTTATTTCAGATTTTATACCAGGGAGCTAGTTTCTTATGACAAATGTTTTGTTTTTATGGGTGCGACTGAATCTAGGGTATTGCGCAAGGTTAAATTGAGTTCCTCAGTTAGGTGGTTAACTGATTTTTGTCCTCTGACGTCCTTGGGTAGGTGGAGAGAGTCTGTAAGGGCATATATGAATCTTTGGGTTGTCTGAGAATTTATAGCACAGCTTTTGATGCTCCTTGGTTGGGGTCTGAGCAGATTATTTGTTGCGATTGCAAACATAATAAAATGGTGGTCCGATAGTCCAGGATTATGAGGAAAAACATTAAGATCCACAACATTTATTCCATGGGACAAAACTAGGTCCAGAGTATGACTGTGACAGTGAGTAGGTCCAGAGACATGTTGGACAAAACCCACTGAGTCGATGATGGCTCCTAAAGCCTTTTGGAGTGGGTCTGTGGACTTTTCCATGTGAATTTTTTTCCATGTGAAAAGTCACCAAAAATTTGAATATTATCTGCCATGACTACAAGGTCAATAGGAATTCAGGGAACTCAGCGGAGGACACGCTGTGAAAGGCCTGTTAACAGTAGCTATAAAAAAGTGATTGGATAAAAAGTGATTGGGTACAATTAAATGTACAATATCAAACAAGATAATATAAATCATAAGACAATTTCATGACTGGAAGCTCAAAAGACGAAAACACAATCTTTTTTTGTTGTAAATGAAATATGCTATCGTAAATGTCAGCAACAACCTCCGCCTTGGGGATGCACGGGGGATGTGTTTACTAGTGTAACCAGGAGGTGAAGGCCTCATTTTAACACAGTAAATTCCATCAGGCTTAAGCCATGTTTCAGTCAGGAAAAATCACATCAAGATTATGATCAGTGATAGTTCATTGACTATAACTGCCTTGGAAGTGAGGGAATCTAACATTAAGTAGCCCTATTTTGAGATGTGAGGTATGCACGATCTCTTTCAATAATGACAGGAGATGGAGGAGGTCTTTATTCGCAGTGAGATTGCTAAGGCGAACACTGCCATGTTTAGTTTTGCCAACCTAGTCGAGGCACAGACACGTCTCAATGGGAAGCTTGAGCTGACTACACTGACTGTGCTAAGTGGCAGACTCCACTAAGCTGGCAGCTCATTGTGGACCTAGGGAGTTAGAAGCCCCTTCTATGTTTCGTAGATAAGATGAGAGCAACCCTCACAGCTAGATTGGAGTCCGCAACTCCTCAGCAGGCCAGGCTTGGTCCTGTTTGTGGGTGAGTCCCAGAAAGAGGGCCAATCACACATTCTATCTTTTGGGGGGGCAGAAAACAAGTTTTCAATCAGCGAATTGAGTTTGTGACACTCTTCTGTAGAGCATCATCACTCCCCCTAACTGGGAGGGGGCCAGAGACAATACTCAATGCCGCACATCTTTCTAGCTGATTTACACGCTGAAGCTATTGTTGCGCTTGGTGACTTCTTACTGTTTCATCCTAACATAGTTGGGGCCGACGTCGATAACAATATCTCTATACTCTCTACACTCGCCAGATTTAGCTTTAGCCAGCATCATCTTCAGATTAGCATTAAGTCGTTTTGCCTGCCCCCTGGTAAAACAGTGTATGATCGCTGGATGATTAGTTTAAGTCTAAATACTGCGGGTAATGGAGTTGACGACTAGGGTTCTCATTTGTAGAGCTAATGGTGGGAGGCTTCGGCGTTCAGACCCCATAACGGTTGGAGGAGAGACCAGAGAAGACTCTGACTCCGACTCTCCTCTCACATCCCTCTCTCCACATCCCTCCTCTCCCCTATCCTCCTATCCTCCTCTCCCCAATCTCCTCTCTCCCCCCATCCTCCTCTCCCCATCCTTGAAGAGGGAGGGGGTAAAGGTCAACACTATTTTAAGGTTGGCATCCATTGACGAGGGAAGGGGGTAGGTCAGACACTACTTTAGGTTGCCATCCTTGAAGAGGAGGGGTAGTGTCAGAGCAACTAACTTTAGGTTGGATCCTTGAAGAGGGAGGGGTAGGTCAGACACTACTTTAGGTTGGAATCCTTGAAAGGGGAGGGGGTAGGTAGACACTATGTAGGTTTGCCATCCTTGAAGAGGGAGGGGTAGGTAACACTAACGTAGGGTTGGGCATCCTTGAAGAGGGAGGGGGGTAGGTCATGACACTACTGTAGTTGGCATCCTTGAAGAGGGAGGGGTAGGTCAGACACTACTTTAGGTTGGCATCCTTAAGAGGGAGGGGGTAGGTCAGACACTACTTTAGGTTGGCGTCCTTGAAGAGGGAGGGGGTAGGTCAGACACTACTGTAGGTTGGGATCCTTAAAGTGGAGGGGGTAGGTCAGACACTACTTTAGGTTGGCATCCTTGAAGAGGGAGGGGGTAGGTAGACACTACTGTAGGTTGGCATCCTTGAAGAGGAGGGGGTAGGTCAGACACTACTTTATGTTGGCATCCTTGAAGAGGGAGGGGGTAGGTCAGACACTACTTTAGGTTGGCATCCTTGAAGAGGGAGGGGTAGGTCAGACACTACTGTAGGTTGGCATCCTTGAAGAGGGAGGGGTAGGTCAGACACTACTTTAGTTGGTCCTTGAAGAGGAGGGGTAGGTCAGACACTACTTGGTTGGATCCTTAAAGTGGGAGGGGTAGGTCAGACACTACTTTAGGTTGGCATCCTTGAAGAGGGGGGTAGGTCAGACCTATGTAGTTGGCATCCTTGAAGAGGGAGGGGTAGGTCAGACACTACTTATGTGGCATCCTTGAAGAGGAGGGGTAGTCAGACACTACTTTAGTTGCATCCTTGAAGAGGAGGGGTAGGCAGACACTACTTAGGTTGCATCCTTGAAGAGGAGGGTAGTCAGACACTACTGTAGTTGCATCCTTGAAGAGGAGGGTAGTCAGACACTACTTAGGTTGGCATCCTTGAAGAGGGAGGGGTAGGTCAGACACTACTGTAGTTGGCATCCTTGAAGAGGAGGGGTAGTCAGACACACTTAGTTGCATCCTTGAGAGGGGGTAGTCAGACACTACTGTAGGTGCATCCTTAAAGTGGAGGGTCAGACACTACTGTAGTTGCATCCTTAAAGTGGGAGGGTCAGACAGTCAAGTCAGTGGTTCCATGTAGGAAGTGGTTCATAGGCTTGTGTCCCTTATGGCACCCTATTCCCTATATTGTGCACTACTATACTACCCCGTAAGGCTCAGGTCAAAAGTAGTGCACTATATAGGAATAGGGTGCCATATGGGACACAACCAAGTGATTCAGCTGTAGTCTAGTGGTGACTCTCTAACACACAACAGTGTGCTGATACCTCACCAACAACCCTCTGGGTTGACAGTGGTTTGACAAGATCCATTGTCATGTGTGTGTGTGTGTGTGTGTGTTTCTGCTCTCTTCCCGTAGTTTGGAGGAAGCCAGTCTAAACCAGAGTTCACTGTGGACCTGAGAGGAGGATCTATAGAATGGCTTCCAAGGACAAGTCCAGCAAGAAGCATGTCATTGAGGTGAGAGGCTCTGCACTACAAAACATTCATATGTCTCCAGTTTCTTCAGGGCTACAACGCTGCTTCAGACACATACAGCCATAGCACTATGAGCCAATCAAACCACATTTATTTCTAAAGCTCTTTTACACAGCATTTGTCACAAAGTGCTGTACAGAAACCCAGCCTAAAACCCCAAACAGCAAGCAATGCAGATGTAGAAGCACGGTGGCTAGGAAAAACTCCCTAGAAAGGCAGGAATCTAGAGAGGAACCAGGCTCTGGGCTCTCAGTCCTCTCTGGCTGTGTCGGGTGGAGATTATAACAGTACATGGCCATTAAGGCCAGATTGTTCTTCAAGATGTTCAAACGTTCAGAGATGACCAGCAGGGTCAAATAATAATCACAGTGGTTGTAGAGGCTGTTGTCGTGCTGTTGTTTTTGTCCGATATCGATATCCAATATTTTCCTTGCCCCCCCCAAAAAACTGATACCGATAACCAATATTTAACATTTTGGTGGTCTTTTAAGCATTCTAGTACAGTTAAGTAGTTAACACACACACACACACACACACACACACACACACGGACGCAGCGGTCTAAGGCACTGCATCTCAGTGCAAGAGGTGTCACTACAGTCCCTGGTTCGAATCCAGGCTGTATCACATCCGGACGTGATTGGGAGTCCCATAGGGCGGCCCAGCGTCGTCCAGGTTTGGCCGGGGTAGGCCGTCATTGTAAATAAGAATTTGTTCTTAACTGACTTGCCTAGTTAAATATAGTTTACGCACACACACACTACACTGACCAAAAAGTTATTTTGTTGACATATGTCCCCATTACCAGTAAAATATAATCAACATGATGTGTGATGCAAATAGTATAATTATGCCATAATTTAATAGATCATGCTAAACGAGGTTGGAATGTTATATAAAATCAACAAAAGACAATAATCTGTTGAAATCACATTGGATGTATGATACTTTAGAGTTGCATTGGGGGCATACTTATTTCACTGTACAGGCTTACCTACGGATTGTGGATCAATGACACYGGGTATCAMTCTCCTCAGTGACACCCAGAGAACATTAGCATCGTAGCTCTTATTGCGGACCTTTGTGTATTGAACACTATTCCAGAGGAAAAACAATACTGCGTGGATGTGTTACGCACGCCTCTATGAAGAGGGAGCGCAAACACCGCTGCTACCAACTCTACTCCGCGTGAAAAGTGAAGGAGTTATGGACCTGTAGGTCGAGAAAAAGACGCAAAAAAGGCAGAAATTAACCACGGTTTACTAGGAATTTATTTCAATCCACGGTAATAATGGGGAAAGGGGCTGGACGGAACACAAAGCAAGAAAAGTAAATTGTCAAGCCCCTCCCTCTCCTATCTAACCTGCTACCCACACTATACTATTTCTTAGCAACCACCTGCGTGCCTCTAACAAAATACAAGGAGGTGGTCCACCCAGGTCTATCTAACTAGTGCTGCCTAGATGCAGTGAATATACTACGGGTATATGTATGCCCGCGGGCCCTCTTTCCTTAAGCACTTCCCTAAGGTGCCTTCCCCTTCCCCCCTGGGAACAAATGAGACAGAATATCAAACAATATCTCAAACAAACTAAGAAACAAAGGACATCAAATAAGCTCTATCTGAGCAACAATCTCACACAGAACATACCAACTGCTCCCAGCAAAAACTAACACAGTACATACCAACGACCAACATGCTATAACCCTCAGCAATGATCTATATCACGTTCAATCTCTCCAGCAATGATCTAAGCCTGCCTATGATCTCCCTCTTCTGAACAACAGTACTCTGGCTTTTATAGCTTCAGAAGGCATTGGTAATTGGAGATAGCTGCGTCTTGACGAGGGGGCGGGGTCAGCTCTCCAATCATCAATTGGGGCGGACCAATCAGCTGCTTGGGGAGAATTTCAGGAAGCCATCTCCTGAAACACACACTCAAATACAAACTACAACACAGAAACTGGGGAACGTAACAGATGTTTTGGAGTCTGATAACTCTGAGTAGGACGTTGGGAAAAAATGTCTTGGCAATTGAGTAGACTGATACCCCATTTCATTGATCCCCAATCCTTAGGTAAAGCTGTACAGTGTAATATGAATGTCAATACACACAAAAGGCTGACTGGGGAGGTGATTTCACACAGTCACAGTCCCGCGATAAGAGCAACAACGCTAATGTTTGCGTAAACTCTTCACAGTTGTGTTCTGTGGGTGTCACCGAGTAGACTGATACCCCATTTCAGTGCCTCACATTCCAACCTTGTTTAACATTATCTAGTCTAAATATGTCATGATTCCACCAATTGTAACCTCCTGCATCACTTTCAAAGATGTACTTTTATTTTYAAYGCAAACRGCYAATTCCACTATTGTGCCTAATCCTTATTGTGGCTAGCTRCACAACACATAACCAGGTCTGGTCGGGCATCYCTAGCCAGATGAAGCTAGCTGGCTGCTTATAACTTTAGCTTTGGGCAACAGGGTGAAGTAGCTGGCTAGCTATTTATTTTCATGAACTGAAGTTCAATTTCAATAGGCGAACGACAAGTGGGTTCCTAGTTAATACTTACTTACAAAGATTCCTKAATCATTGCTAAGAATAGTGAAAATGACTGAGGTTTCTACTGGTCATTGTTTTCAGGCTGGTTGTATTGGTGCAAGCTAGSTACCAAACTAAAGCTAGCTAGCTACCCCAGAAGTTGCGGTCGAACAAATAATGCTTTATTACCAACGCTGTATTGTAAACACATCGTTCGTGGCCGGTGTTTGCTTGTTTGCAGACTTTTTTGTACAGCTTTGACAGTGCTACTGATAGTAGTGGTGGCGCTTGGCTTGCACATGCAAATTCAGAACACACAACATTCTATAATTTGATGTGCCAAATTAAAAACTTAGTTAACGCGTCAAATAGTGTTATTGTCAATTAGTGTTATTTGACGTATCTTTTTTGACACGCAAAGACCCAAACAACGTAGGTCGTGAAGCTAATAGCAGTGACGCTATTACTGTGTAACTCCGGGTAGGGCAACATCTGAACAATAGRGCACTTGGTAACGTTAGTGTATACTGGTGCTCGAACCAGTCGTCAAAGCCAACATCACCCACGACAGAGAACGGTTCATTGTCAAGGGCAATGAATTCCATTATCTTGGTGTTAATGGATTTTGCCTATGAATTGTCTCGCTGAAATTTTCTTACTCTTTCAAATGACTGCTCGACTTGTTGGCTGCTCGA
>NW_019942982.1:181718-185421 GCF_002910315.2 Salvelinus sp. IW2-2015 | reverse complement strand
AAGAGAAGAGATGCTCATTACGTCATGTAGTTATATGGTGTCGGCACGTCAGTTTTGACATCAGTTTTTTCACATCGGCGTTAAACATAGACACGGGCCGATCCGATATGTTCAACCGATATATCGCTGGCATCCTAGTTAATAGTGGCCATACAGTGGCACTCAACATATTCAGTTGGCTTGCTGATATGGTTTTTGGTTGTTATTGATGTCTTTAGTTTTGTTGCTTTGTTGTTTTCGGTTTTCCCTTTGTCTTTTCTTTTTTTATTTTTGTCTGGTTGTTGTGGGGGCCTCGGGTGTTGAGGGGCGCTCTCTGGGACTGTGGGGGGGTCCTCGGATGGTTGAGGGGGCAGCTTAGGGAACTGTGGGGGATCTGGATGGTTGAGGGGCAGCTCTAAGGGGAATGTGGGGATCTTGGATGATTGAGGGGCAGCTCTAGGGGAACTGGGGGGGGATCTTGGATGGTTGAGGGGCAGCTCTAGGGGACTGTGGGGATCTTGATTGGTTGAGGGGCAGCTTCTAGGGGAACTGTGGGGATCTTGGAATGATTGAGGGGCAGCCTCTAGGGGAACTGTGGGGATCCTTGGATGATTGAGGGCAGCTCTAGGGGAACTGGGGGGATCTTGGATGGTTGAGAGGGGCAGCTCTAGGGGAACTGTGGGGATCTTTGGATGATTGAGGTGGCAGCTCTAGGGGAACTGTTGGGGGGATCTTGGATGGTTGAGGGGGCAGCTCTAGGGAACTGTGGGGGGGTGCTTGGATTGGTTGAGGGCAGCTCTAGGGGGAACTGTGGGGGGGGGTTCTTGGATGGTTGAGGGGCAGCTCTCGGGGAAACTGTGGGGGAGGATCTTTGGATGGTTGAGGGGGCAGCTCTAGGGGAACTGTGGGGGGGGGGGTCTTGGGATGGTTGAGGGGCAGATCTCTGGTGGAACTGTGGGGGGGTCTTGGATGGTTGAGGGCAGCTCTAGGGGAACTGTGGGGAGGGGTCTTGGATGGTTGAGGGGCAGCTCTTTGGGAACTGTGGGGGGGATTCTTGGATGGTTGAGGGGCAGCTCTAGGGGAATGTGGGGGGGTTCTTGGGATGGTTGAGGGCAGCTCTAGGGGAATGTGGGGGGGGGGTACTTGATGGTTGAGGGGGCCTCTAGGGGAACTAATGGGGGGGGTCCTTGGATGGTTGAGGGGCAGCTCTAGGGGAAACTGTGGGGGGGTTCTTGATGGTTTGAGGGGCAGCTCTTTGGGAACTAGTGGGGGGGTCTTGGATGGTTGAGGGGCAGCTCTAGGGGAACTGGGGGGGGTTCTTGGATGGTTGAGGGGCAGCTCTAAGAGGAACTGTGGGGGGGATCTTGGATGGTTGAGGGGCAGCTCTTTGGGAACTGTGGGGGGGTCTTGGATGGTGAGGGGCAGCTCTAGGGGTACTGTGGGGAGGGTCTTGGATGGTTGAGGGGCAGCTCTAGGGGAACTGTGGGGAGGGTCTTGGATGGTTGAGGGGCAGCTCTAGGGGAACTGTGGGGAGGGTCTTGGATGGTTTAGGGGCAGCTCTAGGGAATGTGGGGAGGGTCTGATGGTTGAGGGGCAGCTCTCTGGGAACTGTGGTGGAGGGTCTCGGATGGTTGAGGGGCAGCTCTAGGGGAACTGTGGGGAAGGGTCTTGGATGGTTGAGAGGGCAGCTCTCGGGGAACTGTGGGGAGGGTCTTGGATGGTGAGGGGCAGTTCTTTGGAACTGGGGGATTTGGATGGTTGAGTGGCAGCTCTTGGGAACTGGGGGGATTTTGGATGTTGAGGGGCAGCTCTAGGGAACTGTGGGAGGGTCCTTAGAGGGTTGGTGGCCTGGCGGTTGGGAGTTGGGCCGGTGGCTGATGGATTGCTGGTTCGGGTCCCCGTTTTTTAACTTGTGGGGATCTGTCAACGTGCCCTTGAGCTGGGCGTTGACCTTGGTTGCTTCTGTGTTTCGCTCTGGATGGGAGTTCTGTTAGATGACTAATGTGACGTAGTTGGTTGAGCGGCTTCACTACAAGTAGATTGTATGTTTTAAATATTCAATAAAAAATAAAACAACTTATTGGTCTCTTTACAGGTGAAAACCCATCAGAGTACAGAGCTGCTGATCCAGTCAGAGAACGACGGCGTCATCAATGACTGGTACAGGGCACTGATGGACACCATCAGCACACACGTGAGTCTGGACACACACACACACACACACACACACACACAGACACACACACTTGTCTGATTTGTACCGCAGTTCCACATCTATCCACTAAGTGGCAGAGTTGTCATGTTTAGTCATTGGGCCAGTCCAAAGGTAGCCTACCTGTTTCTGTGTGTTCCTGACTGCCCCCTCGTGCGTCTGTGTGTGTCTGTCTGTATGTCTGTGTGTCTGTGTGTATGTGTGTGTGTGTGTGTGTGTGTGTGTGTGTTACCTGCCTTACTGTAGGCCTGGGAGTCAGATGAAGCCATAGAGGAGGACATGCCAGAGTCTCCTGGAGCGGAGAAACAAGACAAGGAGAAAGAGCACAGAGACTCGAAGAAGAGCCGAGGTCAGAGCATCACGTCTGTCTGAGACCACTTCTCTTTGTCTACTAAAGATGTTTCTGTTCATCATTATAGGTCAGCAGTCCAGGACTAAAACATCACTCAATGGAGAACCTCTAGAAAAACAGATGTGTGGTCCAGGACTAGGCTTGAATTGTGTCCAGGAAACTGTCCCTATGTGTGTCAGGGTGTTAAGTCTCCCGTTGTCATTGGTCTGTAGCCATGAAGAGTTCCACCAGTATGGACGCCTCGGACAACAAGAAGACCAGAATCAAGCTGAAGAAGTTCCTGACACGCAGACCCACTCTGCAGACAGTCAGAGACAAGGGCTACATCAAAGGTATTACAAAGAGCAGTAGGGTTGGGGAACTGTGATAACTTTCCAAGAATCCCCAGGTTTTTCAAATCCAGGCTGGAAGAGGAAATAAACAGAACATCTAGAAGCTTCCATCCTGGATTTCTGGGAAACCTGGACAGTTACCAGACGGTTAGCAGACGGTTACCAGACGGTTAGCAGACGGTTACCAGACGGTTAGCAGACGGTTAGCAGACGGTTAGCAGAAAAGGGCCTGTTGTTTTTCAGTGGTGGAGTACTTAGGACCTCTGTAATTATAACCCTGTTGATGTCTGTGTGTCTTAGACCAGGTGTTTGGCTGCAGTCTGAGTGACCTCTGTCAGAGAGAGAACACGTCCGTGCCAAGCTTCGTCACGATGTGCATCGACCACGTGGAGAACAGCGGTAGGTGTGCTCCTCCTGTCTGCATGTGTCTGGCTCAGTTGTGTCTCATTGTAACAGTGGTGAGTTGAATGGCTCAGTTGTCTGTCATTGTAACAGTGGTGAGTTGAAGGACTCAGTTGTCTCTCATTGTAACAGTGGTGAGTTGAATGGCTCAGTTGTGTCTCATTGTAACAGTGGTGAGTTGAATGACTCAGTTGTCTCTCATTGTAACAGTGGTGAGTTGAATGACTCAGTTGTCTCTCATTGTAACAATGGTGTGGGGGCAAGGGCTACATCAAGCCGTAGAAAAATGCTTATTGAAATTCTCAATTATCGTGGATTTATCGGTGGTGACAGTGTTTCCTAGCCTCAGTGTAGTGGGCAGCTGGGAGGAGGTGCTCTTATTCTCCATGGACTTTACAGTGTTCCAGAACGTTCTGTTTGCACATT
>NW_019942982.1:168629-174778 GCF_002910315.2 Salvelinus sp. IW2-2015 | reverse complement strand
ACGGACGCAGGCAATGAGGCAGTGATCTCTGAGAACCTGGTTGAAGACAGCAGAGGTGTATTTGGAGGGCAGGTTGGTTAGGATGATATCTATGAGGGTGCCCGTGTTTACGGATTTGGGGTTGTYCCTGGTAGGTTCATTGATAATTTGAGTGAGATTGAGGGCATCAAGTTTAGATTGTAGGACGGCCGGGGTGTTAAGCATGTCCCAGTTTAGGTCACCTAACAGCAGGAGCTCTGAAGAAAGATGGGGGGCAATCAATTCACATATGGTGTCCAGGGCACAGCTGGGGGCAGAGGGAGGTCTATAGCAGCGACAACGGTGAGAGACTTGTTTCTGGAAAGGTGAATTTTTAAAAGTAGGAGCTCAAATTGTTTGGGCACAGACCTGGATAGTATGACAGAACTCTGCAAGCTATCTCTGCAGTAGATTGCAACTCCGCCCCCTTTGGCAGTTCTATCTTGTCGGAAAATGTTATAGTTAGGGATGGACATTTCAGGGTTTTTGGTGGTCTTCCTAAGCCAGGATTCAGACACAGCTAGGACATCCGGGTTGGCAGAGTGTGCTAAGGCAGTGAATAAAACAAACTTAGGGAGGAGGCTTCTAATGTTAACATGCATGAAACCAAGGCTTTTACGGTTACAGAAGTCAACAAATGASAGCGCCTGGGGAATGGGAGTGGAGCTAGGCACTGCAGGGCCTGGATTAACCTCCACATCACCAGAGGAARGGAGGAGGAGTAGGATAAGGGTACAGCTAAAGGCTATAAGAACTGGTCGTCTAGTACGTTCGGAACAGAGAGTAAAAGGAGCAGGTTTCTGGGCACYGTAGAATAGACTCAAGGCATAATGTACAYACAAAGGTATGGTAGGATGTGAATACAGTAGAGTGACGAAGAGAGAGATAATGTCCCTAGAAACATAATTTAATTCAGGTGWGGTCACCGCATGTGTGGGATGTGGAACTAAAGAGTTAACTAAGGCGTATTGAGCAGGGCTAGAGGCTCTACAGTGAAATAAGGCAATAATTACTAACCAAGACAGCAATGGACCAYGCATATTGACATTAGGGAGAGGCATGCGTAGCCGAGTGATCATAGGGGTCCAGTGAGTGGCTCGGGCCAGAGACATGGCGATTCTGGCAGCTAGCAGGCCGGAGCTAGCAATCTAGCAGAAGGGCCTTAGAGGGACATCGCGTCAGAAGAAAGTCATTTGTAGCCCCCTCGTGCTGTCATGTCTGCAGACCAGTCGTCATGGATCAGCAGGGCTCCGTGTGGTAAAAAGGTCCAAGCCAATTGGCAGAATAGGTATATTGGCCAAAGAATTTGTCCGATGGGCCTCTTAAGCTAACAGTCCGATATGCTCTAGACAGCTAGTGGGCCGCGGCTAGCAGATGGGCATTCAGGGGACGTCGCGACGGAGGAGCCAGTTGATAAACCCCCTCGGGCAAATTACGTCGGTAGTTCAGTCGTGATGGGTTGGCGGGGGTCCAGGCTGAATGGCAAAATAGGTATTGTAGCCCAAGGAGTGGCTGATGGACCTCTTCGGCTACCCGGAAGATGGGTCTAGCAAGGCTAGCTCCAGGCTAATTGGTTCTTGCTTCGGGACAGAGACGTTAGCCAGGAGTGGCCACTCAGATAGCAGCTGCGATGATCCAGGTGAAAAGGTGCAGAGCTTGCGGTAGGAATCCGGAGATATGGAGAAAAATAGCTTCTGTTGGGGTTCCGGTTCAGAAGTAAAGAAATAGCAGATCCATACCACATTGGATGAGGCGGATTGCAGGAGAGTATGTTGAAGTTGTGTTTAAGAAAAATGTCAAAAATAATGCGAAGAAAAAAGATATATACATGGGACACGACAAGACGACGACAAAAAGAAGTCTGACTGCTACGCCATCTTAGATCACATGTCCTATGAAAAACAGTAACTAAATATGTAAGGGTATCAGACCGTCAATCTCCTATATAAAACTGTGAATGGTTGTGTGATGGTGCATGTTCTTCTGTGTTCCTCTGTCTGAAGCTCTGAATGTGGACGGGCTGTACAGAGTGAGTGGGAACCTGGCTGTCATCCAGAAACTACGCTTCGCTGTCAATCATGGTAGGTGCTACTGTCCTCTCTCTTCACTGTCAATCATGGTAGGTNTGGCTGTCATCCAGAAACTACGCTTCGCTGTCAATCATGGTAGGTGCTACTGTCCTCTCTCTTCACTGTCAATCATGGTAGGTTCTACTGCTACCACTGTCCTCCTCTCTCTTCACTGTCAATCATGGTAGGTGCTACTGTCCTCTCTTCACTGTCAATCATGGTAGGTACTACTGCTACTGTCCTCTCTCTTCACTCTTTCTCTCGTCACTGTCAATAGAAAATGGCAGCAGTTTTACGGGCGCCTAACCAATTGTGTTATTATGTGTTTTTTTCGTGTTATTTCTTATTTTGTACATAATGTTTCTGCCACCATGTCTTACGCCAAAAAAGAGCTTCTGGATATCAGGACAGGACAACGATCAATCACCTTGGATTAGACAAAGACTTTTTCTTCAACAAGCAGAACGCACAGGATGTATTTCAGACACCCGACAAGGCCGAAATCCCCGTCATTGGCAAGAGAAAGAGACGCAGGTACAGAAGACACAGGACTGGGTGACGCAGGTACAGAAGACACAGGGCGGGGTGCCTCGTAAGGATCCAGCGACGGCGAGTGGGAAATCTGCCTTTACTATCAGTATTACTTGCCAACGTACAATCATTGGAGAATAAATTAGACGAGGTACGATCAACAAGTATCCTACCTTAGATTTTGCCCGCCTGAAGTAGTATTTCATGATTAGCTGTAGACCACACTATTTGCCAAGACAGTTTTCATCTGTATTTTTCATGGCTGTTTATTTACCACCACAGACGGATGCTGGCACTAAGACCGCACTCAGTCAGCTGTATAAGAAATAAGCAAAAAGGAACTCACTCACCCAGAGGCGGCGCTCCTAGTGGCCGAGGACTTTAATGCAGGGAAACTTAAATCAGTTTTACCTCATTTGTATCAGCATGTTAAATGCGCAACCTGTGGGGAAATTATTCTAGATCACCTGTACTCCACACACAGAGACTTGTACAAAGCTCTCCCTCGCCCTCCATTTGGCAAATCTGACCATAATTCTATCCTCCTGATTCTCCTCCTCCGCGACAATAGTATACGGGCCGCGGCTAGCAGATGGGCATTCAGGGACGTCGCGACGGAGGAGCCAGTTGATAAACCCCCTCGGGCAATTACGTCGGTAGTTCAGTCGTGATGGGTTGGCGGGGGTCCAGGCTGAATGGCAAAATAGGTATTGTAGCCCAAGGAGTGGCTGATGGACCTCTTCGGCTACCGGAAGATGGGTCTAGCAAGGCTAGTCCAGGCTAATTGGTTCTTTGCTTCGGGACAGAGACGTTAGCCAGGAGTGGCCACTCGATAGCAGCAGCTAGCTGCGATGATCCAGGTGAAAAGGTGCAGAGCTTGCGGTAGGAATCGGAGATATGGAGAAAAATAGCTTCTGTTGGGGTTCCGGTTCAGAAGTAAAGAAATAGCAGATCCATACCACATTGGATGAGGCGGATTGCAGGAGAGTATGTTGAAGTCGTAAAAAATGTAAAAATATAAAAAGATATATACATGGGACACGACAAGACGAGACAAAAAGAAGTCTGACTGCTACGCCATTCTGATCACATGTCCTATGAAAAACAGTAACTAAATATGTAAGGGTATCAGAACGTCATCTCCTATTAAAACTGTGAATGGTTGTGTGATGGTGCATGTTCTTCTGTGTTCCTCTGTCTGAAGCTCTGAATGTGGACGGGCTGTACAGAGTGAGTGGAACTGGCTGTCATCCAGAAACTACGCTTCGCTGTCAATCATGGTAGGTGCTACTGTCCTCTTCTCTTCACTGTCAATCATGGTAGGTACTACTGCTACTGTCCTCCTCTCTTTCTTCACTGTCAATCATGGTAGGTGCTACTGTCCTCTCTCTCCCACTCTCTCTCTTCGTCACTTGCTCAATAGAAATGGCAGCAGTTTTACGGGCGCCTAACCAATTGTGTTATATGTGTTTTTTCGTGTTATAATGTTCTTGTCCACCATGTCTTACGCAAAAAAGAGCTTCTGGATATCAGGACAGCGATCAGATCACCTTGGATTAGACAAAGACTTTTTTCTTCAACAAGCAGAACACAGGATGTATTTCAGACACCCGACAAGGGCCGAAATCCCGTCATTGGCAAGAGAAAGAGACGCGGGTACAGAGGACACAGGGCGGGTGACGCAGGTACAGAGACACAGGACTGGGGTGACACAGGTACAGAAGACACAGGGCGGGTGACGCAAGTACAGAGGACACAGGGCGGAGGGTGACGCAAGTACAGAGGACACAGCGGGCGGGTGACGCAAGTACAGAGGACACAGGCGGGTGACGCAGGTACAGAGGACAACAGGGCGGCGGTGACGCAGTTACAGAGGACACAGGACTGGGTGACGCAGGTTATAGAGGACACAGGCGGGGTGACCAGGTATAGAGGACCACAGGCGGGGTGACGCAGGTAAGAGGACACAGGGCGGGGTGACGCGGGTACAGAGGACACAGGGCGGGGTGACGCAGGTACAGAGGAACACAGGGCGGGGTGAACGCGGGTACAGAGGACACAGGGCGCGGTGACGCAGGTATAGAGGACACAGGGCGGGGTGACGCAGGTCCAGAGACACAGGGCGGGGTGACGCAGGTATTAGAGGAACACCAGGGCGGGGTACGCGGTAAGAGGACACAGCGGGCGGTGGGTGACGCAAGTACAGAGGACACAGGGCGGGGTGGCGCGGGTACAGAGGACACAGGGCGGGGTGACGCAGGTACAGAGGGGACACAGGACGGGGGGACGCAGTACAGAGGACACAGGACGGGGTTGACGCAGGTACAGAGGACACAGGACTGGGTGACGCAGGTACAGAGACACAGGGCGGGTGACGCGTAAGGATCCACCGACGGCGAGTGGGAAATCTGCCTTTACTATCAGTATTACTTGCCAACGTACAATCATTGGACAATAAATTAGACGAGGTACGAATCACAAGTATCCTACGGACATCAACGTATATAGATTTTGCTCCGCCTGAAGTAGAGTATTTCATGATTAGCTGTAGACCACACTATTTGCCAAGACAGTTTTCACTGTATTTTTCATGGGCTGTTTATTTACCACCACAGACGGATGCTGGCACTAAAGACCACACTCAGTCAGCAGTATAAGAAAATAAGCAAAAAAGGAACCACTCACCCAGAGGCAGCGCTCCTAGTGGCCGAGGACTTTAATGCAGGGAAACTTAAATCAGTTTTTACCTTATGTTACTCTTATGATCACCTTTACTCCACACACAGAGATGTTTACAAAGCTCTCCCTCGCCCTCCATTTTGACAAATCTGACCATAATCTATCCTGCTGATTCCTGCTTACAAGCAAAAAATTAAAGCAGGAAAGCACCAGTGACTCGGTCTTATAAAAAAGTGGTCAGATGAAGCAAATGCTAAACTACAGGACTGTTTTGCTATCACAGACTGGAATATGTTCCGGATTTCCTCGATGGCATTGAGGGACACCACATCAGTCACTGGCTTTTATCAATAAGTGCATCGAGGACGTCGTCCCCACAGTGACTGTACGTACATACCCCACCAGAAGCCCTGGATTACAGACAACATTCGCACTGAGCTAAAGGGAGAGCTGCCGCTTCTAACCCAGAAGCTTATAAGAAATCCTGCTTGCCCTCTCCGACAAACCATCAAACAGGCCAAGGTCAATACAGGCTAAGATTGAATCGTACTACACCGGCTCCAACGCTCGTCTTTATGAGCTGCAAACTATTATAGACTACAAAGGGAAGAACAGCCACGAGTGCCCAGTGACACAACCTACCAGACGAGCTAAATCACTCTATGCTCGCTTCAAGAAAGCAACACTGAGGCATGCATGAGAGCATCAGCTGTTCCGATGACTCTTGTGATCACATTCTCCGTAGCCGACAGTGAGTAAGACCTTTAAACAGGTCAACATTCACAAGGCCGCTGGGCCAGACGGATTACCAGGACGTGTGATCTGGGCATTTGCTGACCAACTGCGATGGTC
>NW_019942982.1:160755-167730 GCF_002910315.2 Salvelinus sp. IW2-2015 | reverse complement strand
ACTCCTGATTCCTGCTTACAAGCAAAAATTAAAGCAGGAAGCACCAGTGACTCGGTCTATAAAAAAAGTGGTCAGATTGAAGCAGATGCTAAACTACAGGACTTGCTTTGCTAGCACAGACTGGAATATGTTCCGGTATTCTTCCGATGGCATTGAGGTGTACACCACATCAGTCACTGGCTTTATCAATAAGTGCATCGAGGACGTCGTCCCCACAGTGACTGTACGTACATACTCCAACCAGAAGCCATGATACAGGTGACATTCGCACTGACGCTAAAGGGCAGAGCTGCCACTTTCAAGGTGCGGGACTCCTAACCAGAAGCTTATAAGAAATCCTGCTCTGCCCTCTGACAAAACATCAAACAGGCAAAACGCCAATACAGGACTAAGATTGAATCGTACTACACCGGCTTCCAACGCTCCACGCTCTTAATGCTATTGCTACAAGGGATATGATGCAGCACAGACACACAATATAACTTCATGTCTCTACATTGTACCCCCCCTCTGTTAAACACAAGATGGCGGAATCACGGCGATAGCTCATGCCAGTCGCCTAGGCACGAATATTTCTAGTGGTGCCCAGTGTGGACACTCACCAGCGTCCCCATGAACACCTCGAGCCTAAAATCCACGAAGCTCTGCTCGTTCCCTCTGCGCCTTCGAGGAGAGTATAGAAGAGCCTGCACACATGTCTCACAGGCTGAGATCCTCGCCATTCTCGAGACAGGTCTTGACAAACTCCGAGTTGCTGGCTCCCCTGCTACACCGCAGCTCAGCGCTTATGAGAATGACTTCCTTGCGACTGTCTGCAGTCGTCTAGGACCCGAAACACCCATGTCGTTCTCAACTCAATCAAGGCCGGTTGCGGTGAGTAAGACCTTTTTGGGGGTGTAACACGCCCCTGGGTTTGTTTCTTTAATTCCATTTCATTCTCTCCTTTGTGAGGTCCTCCTGCGGGTTTGCTCTACAACATTGCGCCCGCAGTACGACCCCTTGTGACGCGCTCACACAGCGAAGCCGCGCAGTCCTAACTCCAGGCACTTGTCATCCTCACTCCAGCTCTCCGAGCGGTGATTACTGCAAACTCGGCTTGATGCGCTCGTGGGCCTCCCTCGCCGGTGCGTACACATGGTTTATAAGCCCCTCACAACTCAGTCCACGGAAAACTGCGCGCAGGCGACCGTCTGGGTGGTGTCCTAATCTCACTGACAAGAGTTTTCTTCTCACTCGAACACACACTCCCGCTCCTCCGCTCTCTCCACTGCGTGCGATTTTCATGCTTGACAAGCTCGCATCCGCTACAAGTGACCATGAGTAGTCCTTGCCCTACGAGAGCTGTAACAATGGTTTCTGGCGAAACAGGGGCACCCCTCCGTAACCTTCCACCCTATAGTCTCCCATCAGGTGCCCCCCAAAAGAACCAAACGGTCACTGCAGTTTCAACCTTGCTCACCAAATACTGGCTGACTACGACGTAACGGCCTCCCTCTTACCTCTTAGAGGACAGCCCTTACCAGGTCTGTGCCATGAGCCACAGTTTCACTCGGAGCGCTCAGCCCAGTCAAAACCTGTTCGCCTGCTCTGCGTGCAACCCACAAGTGGGTATAGAGATCTTAGAAACTCCACATCACGACGCGCAAGCTAGCTCCTCGAGCGGAGTCAACAATCTATCCAACCTTCCGCGCGAGAACACCTTTAATACCACACTGATGATCCTCCCCCCCCCCCCCACAGCCGCAATGTGTATAGCCTAGTAGTGACTATGTGATTAAAAGTCTTTCCTTCCTAAACCGCCTACCCTCCCCTCCCTTAAATAAGAGTTCGTATTATTGATCT
Source organism: Salvelinus sp. IW2-2015 (assembly GCF_002910315.2). Classification (NCBI taxonomy): domain Eukaryota; kingdom Metazoa; phylum Chordata; class Actinopteri; order Salmoniformes; family Salmonidae; genus Salvelinus; species Salvelinus sp. IW2-2015. Next base: position 165,888 of record NW_019942982.1, on the reverse strand, counting down.
ACTCCTTGGTTAAAGTGGTTATGCTTCCCACTGGATATCTAAGGTTGAATTGCACTCTCAGTCTGTTCGTGATAAGTCTCTACTCGGGATAAGAAGCGTTCTTGCATAAATTGACTTAAAACTGTTAATATTACGCTAATACGTTGGCTATAAATCCTACAAGTCATCTATGTTGGGTCACGTGTCTGTCGCTCTCTGTCTCCATGGGCCCGTTTCTTCTCATGCTCTGTATCCATGCCCACTTCTCTTCTCTACTTGTTCCGATACCTCTCTGCGTCCATCGTTACTTCAGCTGTCCCTTCATCCTCATCAACATTCATACTCTCACGCCTCTCTATCATCTTCGTGCTCTAATGGCCTATTGGGTCTCATCCTGAGTCTGCTATCTCGTCCCCTCTCCTTCCTCTCTTCCTGCTTCATAATTGAGCATCCCGCTCCCTCTCTCGTCTCTTCATCTGCACGGACCACTGTGGTTGCTACTCCGCTACACTCTCTCATTTACTAACCCTGTCGCTCTGTCTCTCTGCTTGCCTGGCTCTTGCTCGTCTCGTCGTGATGTCTCGTCCTCTGCTAGTTTGTGCTCGTGTGCTCTCTCTATCTGTCCCGTCTCTCTCCTCTTCCCTGTTCCCTTCTCTCTCCCTGTGTCTCTCTTGTTCTGGTGCCCTGTCGTGTTAGATTGAACCACATCGTTGGAATCCCTCTCTCTCTCTCTCCTCTCTGTCTCTCTGCACCCATGGACGCACATACAGTCTCCTCTGCCTCTACTCTTCTCGTGTCCTCTCTGCCAATTCAAATTCTCAGATATCAATTATTCAACTCACATAGTCGCATTTTAATTCGCATAGGAGAACAATGTGTTGAACATTGCCAAAGTGGTCACATGTGACGGACGGTAAGGAGGAACATTGACAACAAGTCAGAAATACACCACTATTCATATACAACATATGATAGACATGTAAATTCCCAATTGATACAACTATCATGTAAGTTCTCAAAAAACAAACTATACACGGACATTAACAACGTATGTGCATATTATATATACACCTCGTCTCTCTCCTCTCTCTCTCTTTCTCTCCCAGAATGTTATCAGCGTCTACTACATTATCCTAGCTCCTTATCAGTTTTGGTATTCTTCATATTGAAATCTGTGTAATCACCCAAGTGAACCATACCTATGACAACCGATTCCATACCTTACAGCTACTTCTTGGAGATGTCGTAAGCTTAAGACTCGATGTCTTCGGATAGTGAGATAGAGATTGAAAAATACTTCATGAATCATCTCCTTAATAGCGAGAATTGGAGCCTATGAAGTGATCTCCCAATTACTTAGAGGTGTGTGCGCTAGTGCGTTAGAAATACAATAATTGTAACCATCAACACTTGGTAGACAGCATGTGAAAAATGTTTCTACCTACTATGTAATACTGATGATGTTGTGAGAGCATACGTTCTGGGATGATAAGCAGTTGCGCCTCTACAATCTCCATCTATCTAATGTGATTTGAGGTATGTTACATGTAGGTGAATAATAGTGCGAGTGTTGTAAACTGCCTCTCAGGAGCCCACCCAGAGACTGAGCAGTTGTTTACTATATGCTGTAGTGGATCTCGTATAGTATAGTCCGATCAGAGTTGAATCTATGATCCATGCCTTCCGCTAAACAGCGAAGAGAACAAGCTGAAGTTGTCCAATTGACGAGAGCTTATTTTTTCTTAATCGGTTTTGCCAAAACATTTGCTACATCTTCAGGTTATTCCCCTTGCTCTGCCTCAAAACGAAGTCTTGCGATTTTTATCCACACCTCGCTTAAGCACAATCACCTCTATAGCAAACAGCGTATGTCCAGTACCTAGACTTCCATAGTAAGGTAGACGTCTAATCTAAAGGACCGGCGGCTTGGGCCAGCATCATCTGCGCTGTGCCTCCAGTACTTTCTCTGATTTGATCTCTGCTCGTGCTCCAATCAAAGCAGCAAGCGGTAGAACACTACACAGTATCTGAGCCGTTAAACCTTATTGGCGGCCTCAAACGCACTGGAGCTCTCGCCAATTAAAGTCTCTCTTGAACCAGGGCAACTCTTTCCTTATGCACCAGATTCCTTGTCACCTCACACTGCGACGCCCAAAACCAGCAAACTCACTAAATCTCTCTCATCATGCTCTGACAGGCAACTATCTCCTCGAGGTGTCTTCACTGACATTTTCAACATGTCCCTGATTGAGTCTGTAATACCAACATGTTTCAAGCAGACCACCATAGTCCCTGTGCCCAAGAACACCAAGATAACCTGCCTAAATGACTACAGACCCATAGCACTCAGGTCTGTGGCCATGAGCCATATGACTCCTGAACAGGTAATGAAATGGCTACCTGGACTATTTACATTGTGCCCCACCCCCGTTATAGTCTTTTTTAGTTTTTTTATTATTTTATTTTTTGTTTATCTATTGTTTTCCTTATTCGTATTTATTACTTAAAAATTGCACTGTTGGTTAGGGCTTGTAAGTAAGCATTTCACTGTAAGGTGATGTAATCAGCTCACGTGACAAATAAACTTTGATTTGATCAATGGTAGGTACCACTGCTACTGTCCCCTCTCTCTGTATAATGACAGCCTGTGTATGCACCACGGACCTGTAGTACACTGAATAACCCTGTGTGTGTGTGTGTGTGTGTGTGTGTGTGTGTGTAGATGAGAAGGTGAACCTGGACGAAGGGAAGTGGGAGGATATCCATGTGATTACAGGAGCGTTGAAGATGTTCTTCAGAGAGCTGCCTGAACCCCTCTTCACATATGGATTATTCCATGACTTTGTCAACTCCATCAGTGAGTACATAATAATCCCATTGGTTTTATTATGAGTACAATAACAACAACAAATACACATCCTGGCTACTCCATTCTAATAGTTGAATTCTTTACATCATGTWGTATTAGTGTCCATCTATATTTCTACTACTGTACTACTGAATGTAGTAAATGTTATATTTGTCCATTGGGGGGCGCTACATCACATTAAAGATTAGGAAATGGGAATGGCCCAGTGTGTTGTTTGAATGTGAAGCCTGTTGTTGTTCTTCCTGCTAAACAGGAAGYGACAAGCTGAAGTTGTCCAATGAGAGAAGCTTATTTTCGTTATCGGTTGCAAAACGTTTTGCTACAGTATMCAGTATTRCTGTCTGCTCAACAGAGATCCCAGACTACAAGCAGCGTGTCCAGGCCATCAAGGAGCGGGTCAAACAGTTGCCAAAACCCAACCAGGACACTATGCAGGTCCTCTTCAAACACCTCAGGAGGTTAGTCAACCTGCACAGTTAACTAAATGACTATATCATCTTGTTGTGTTAGCCTCGTTCATATTGATCCACTGGGTTGCAAAATCCTGTTAACTTTCCCCAAGTTCCCAMGTTTTCCCAATATAATTATGTAAAGTTCAATGCTATAGCCTCTTGCTCTCAATGTAAATATGAAGTTGTTCTTAATTGACCTGCCTGGTTAAATGAATAAATACAAACTTGTTCTCTCTCCGCAGGGTGATTGAGTTTTAGCTATATGATGCTACATCTATAATGATATAGCTGTTAGCTTTACTGCCCCTCTCTCTGTCCGCAGGGTGATTGACCACGGCGAGGAGAACCGTATGACGACCCAGAGCGTGGCCATAGTGTTCGGCCCCACCCTCCTCAGACCCGAGACAGAGACGTTGAACATGGCGGTCCACATGGTCTATCAGAACCAGATAGTAGATCTCATCCTGCTGGAGTACGAGGGCATCTTTAGGTAGACACCAGAGGGGAGACCTTTCCCCTGGGTACAGATCTAGGATCAGTTTCCCTTCCCACCCAATCATAAGCTTAACCATTAGTGGAGGAGGTGCTAAACTGACCCAAGATCAGCGTCTAGGTGCAACTTCACCCTACGCTGGTAGAGACGGGAGGTGATGTTCACTAGGAACGAAACGCTAACGGGATGAAACGGAGAGGGACTACGTGAACTTGTCCAATAACAAACTTGTTTTCCGTTGTCAAATGCTTCGTAACGTTGTGCTGTAATGACTCCAACCCAGGCCTCCTCTCTGAACACCATCACCACCATGACTATGCAGAGCTCTCAACCCAACCCAGGAGAGACCGGTCCAACTCACCCCCCTCTAGCCCGAAGTCATTCACGCCTCAGAATCCATCTCCCGCCAACCAAACCCTGTAAGACAAGGACTTATTACACAAACTAATAAACCCAAGTTGAGACTCTTAGCAGCCAACATGGAAGATGCTTCCCCCTCCTGCTCCTCTCTCAGCCAACATGGAAGATGCTCCCCTCCTGCTCCTCTCTCAGCAACATGGAAGATGCTTCCCCCTCCTGCTCCTCTCTTCAGCCAACATGGAAGATGCTTCCCCCTCCTGCTCCTCTCTCAGCAAACATGGAAGATGCTTCCCCCTCCTGCTCCTCTCTCAGCCAACATGGAAGATGCTTCCCCCTCCTGCTCCTCTCTCAGCCAACAGGAAGATGCTTCCCCCTCCTGCTCCTCTCTCCATGGCTTCTTTGTGTGGGACTTTCTGCAAAAGCCAACATCCAATCCTGACTGTCCATTCACTGGATGTACTATGTGTCCATGTAAATGATCCCTCTCCTCTAAAGTACAGACTCTCTCTCCTCAGTGAAGCGTCGTTCTACAACACTGGCTTGTGTCTTACGTGGGTCACTATTCACTATAAAGTGCACTTCTTCTGGCCAAAGGTATGTGCACTATATAGGGAATAGGGTTCCATTTGGGACACAGACACTGACTCATGGTTTACTTCAAGCCATCTTAACAAAACTATTCTGCTTCTCTGTTTTTCAGAAGACATTTTCTCCTATCAGTCAGATTTCAACTTGAAAATACAGAACTGGTCCTCTGACTGGTGTGAATAAGGCAACCATTAATAAATGAAAGTTCTGTTGAATAATATGTACAGCTGTAGTGTGTTGTGTCAAATGGCACCCTATTCCCTTTGTGTAGTTAGAGCTACTTTTTAACCAGAGCTCTGATCAAAGGTAGTGACTATAAAGAATGAAGACAGGATAGTAGTGATGTAGAATGAATGTCGTGTGATTAGCATGTGCTGTGTGAACCCAAACAA
>NW_019942982.1:147369-156409 GCF_002910315.2 Salvelinus sp. IW2-2015 | reverse complement strand
ACTAGAGGGATATCAACAGGCTAAACACTTACTATCCTGAGACAAGGTTGAGTATAGCCCACGAAGATCTCCTCCCCCACATGAGCCCGAGGGGGTGCAAACCTGGACCTGGACAGTCACGTCTGTGACTCAACCCACGTAATAGGGTTAGAGGCAGAGAATCCCGGTGGAGAAAAGGGAGCCGGCCAGGCAGAGACAGGGGGGCGGTTCGTCGCTCCAACGCTTTGCTGTTCACCTTCGCACCCCTGGGCCAGACTACACTCAATCATAGGACCTACTGAAGAGATGAGTCTTCAGTAAAGACTTAAAAGTTGAGACCGAGTCTGCGTCTAACACATGGGTAGGCAGACCATTCCATAAAAATGGAGCTCTGTAGAAGAAAGGGACAATAAGGAGGCCTGAGTCGGAGAGATAGGTAGGAGCAAGCCCATGTACTGCTTTGAAAGGTTAGCGGTAAAACCTTGAAATCAGCCCTAGACTTAACAGGAAGGCAATGTAGGCAAGCACTGAAGTAATAAGTTCTCATTGTTTGGTTCTATTATAGATTCTAGTAGCCGTGTGTTATGTTACGAAGATGGAAAAAAGCTGTCCTTAAATATTCTTGATATGTTCATCAGGGTCCTTCACAGTTTTATTTGAGACGACTGTACAACAATCAAGATTAATTGTCAGATCCAACTGCAGATCTCTTTGTTTCTTGCGACCTAAACTAGCATCTCTGTTTTGTCCGAGTTTAAAAGTATAACATTTGCCACCATCCACTTCCTTATGTCTGAAACACAGGCTTCCAGGGATGGCAATTTTGGGGCTTCACCACGTTTCATCAAAATATGTGTTGTCCACATAGCAGTGAAAGTTGACATTGTGTTTCCGAATGACATCACCAAGAGGTAGAATGTGTAGTGAAAACAATAGTGGTCCTAAAACGGAACCTGGAGGAACAGCGAAACGTGCAATTGATTTGTCAGAAGACAAACCATCCACAGAGACTAACTGATATCTTTCCGACAGATAAGATCTAAACCAGGCCAGAACTTGTCCGTGTAGACCAATTTGGGTTTCCAATCTCTCCAAAAGAATGTGGTGATCAATGGTGTCAAAAGCAGCACTAAGTTCTAGGTGCACGAGGACAGATGCAGAGCCTTGGCTTGACGCCATTAAAAGGTCATTTACCACCTTCACGAGTGTAGTCTCAGTGCTATGATGGGGTCTAAAATCAGCCTGAAGCATTTCGTATACATTATTTGTTTTCAAGAATGCAGTGAGTTGCTGCGCAACAGCTTTTTCTAAAATTTTTGAGAGGAATGGGAGATTCAATATATATTTCTTTACATTTTCCAGGTCAATGTTTGGCTTTTTCAAGAGACTTTATTTATGCCACTTTTAGTGAGTTTAGTAGGGAGCCATTTATTATGTTCAACATAGGAGGGCCAAGCACAGGAAGTAGCTCTTTCAATTCTTTAGTTGGATTAGGGTCCGGTATGCAGCTTGAGGGTTAAGAGGCCATAGACTATTTTCATGAATGTGTCAAGAGATACAGGTTTGACATTTTTTGACTGTCTCCATTGATCCTAGGTCCTGGTAGTTCTGTGCAGAGCTTTGAAGAAATACGCAGATTCTAATTATCATGATCTTTTCATCAAAGAAGTTAATGAATTCATCAGTGCTGAAGTGAACGTCCTTTCTTGTTGAATGCTGCATTTTAGTTAGCTTTGTGACAGTATCAAAAATACATTTTGGATTGTTCTTATTCTCCTCAATTAGGTTGAAAAAATTGGATTATCGAGCAGCAGTGCGGGCTCTTCGTTATTGCACGGTACTGTCTTTTCAAGCTAGTCGAAAGACTTCCAGTTTGGTGGAGTGCCATTTCCGTTTACATTTTCTGGAAGCTTGCTTCAGGGCTCGGGTATTCGCTGTATACCAGGGAGAGCATTTCTTGTAACAAATGTTTTTTTTTGGGTGCGACTGATGGATCTAAGGGTAATTGCAAGGTTAGAATTTAGATACCAGTTAGGTGGTTTGACGATTATTGTACTCATGATGCATTGGGTAGGTTGGAGGGGAGTACAGAAGGACATCTAGGATTTTGGGTTGTCCGAGGAATTATATACGACGCCCTTTTGATAATTTGGTTGGGATTGAGGGATCTTTGCTTGCGCGGTGGCAAAGTATAATGGTGTCCGATGTCCAGGATTATGAGGAAAACCATTTAGGTCCAATAATTATACGGGAAAAAACTGGTCGGTATGATTGTGGAATGAAGTGGTCGGAGACTTATGGAAAAAACTGAAAGCTTTTGGAGTGGTCTGTGCTTTTCATGTGAATATTAACGTAACAATGTTGATATTTATAGATATGACTTAAGGTTAGGGGAATCCAGAGACTGGGGACGCTGCATAAAGGCAGGGTGGGCTTTAAAATGTGCTTAAGGTGATTGATGTGTGAATAGATTATGAATTGATGCTACAAAGACGAACCGAGGCATTATTTTTTGGTAAAAGAATGTTGACTTGAGATAGATTAGAACATTTGCTTTGCTGGGTGGGGGTATGGTAATAGTGTACAGGAGGAGAGGCCATAATTTTCAGAGAGTAATTACCATAAGACTTGAGATTGTATTCGTGGCAATCAATAAAGATAGAAATGGTGATAAGTATATCTGATTGATGCTTGTAGTGAGGGATAATAAGTGTATTTTGAGATGTAAGATTTAAATAATGAAGGAGTCGAGGAGGGGTTCTTTATTCCCATGAGATGCAGAGGGAACAAACATGTTTGTTTTTGGGTCCGACTACGATAGAGGCATAGAACATGGTCTAGGTGAGAATCGGAAAATTGAGATGAAGTGTACTAGTACAACAATTAGATATTAGAGGTTAGGTAGAGAAAGAATAGTACACCGAGGGAGAAGGGCTGGGACAAGAAGCGGTTAGGAAAAAATCGGGGTTTTTTTTTTGTGGAATATTGTCGAGGCATTGTTGACATTATAGTAAGGTCGGTGTTACTGAATGAATTAGTAAAAATGACTATAAATGTTTAATTATTTTTGATGTCCAATTAAATGCGATTGGTTAGAGTTTGTTTTGATATGTCCACTGTGTGTAGTGATCTGGATTATCTTGGTGGGCTGGTCCCATGCATAAAATGTTATAATTAAAAATGAACTAAATATTTCCCCATTATAATTCCCACACACCTAATTAAAAAGACAGGTTTTTAGGAATTATTTTTAACCAGATGTTAAACAAAAAAAAAAAATATACATTTATAATGTAGGACACTATTATATTATTGTTGGGTTGGGCTTTAAGCTTGATTTTGGGGTTGATGTACATAAGCTTGGTAGCCGGTGTTATTTGATTTAACATTCGTCTCGCAGTCTTGTTGTAGGTTGGGATGGGGAATTTTCACGGTTTCAGAGATAGGTAGATAAAATGAACTTGTCAAGTAAAGCTCTGGTGGTAGAAAATGGAAGTATAGACTATGTCAGGAAGCTCAATTCTGCCTTGGGTCTTGGGCTATGTGCTTAAGGTTAGTTAGATACTGTTTTAAGGGGGAAACTTTGCCGTCTGAGGTCTTGAGATCTGGGCCGGTTTCATAAAAACGATTCTCTGGTCTTATGCTCATTAATTTTTCCATGTTGCGTGTCTAATCAATAACATTTATATTTGTAAACATGAGGAGAATAACTAAAAGATGATACTACTGATAAGAAGGGCTGAGTAGATAAGAGATAATACTGTGACGGGGTATTAGGTAAAGAGTCAATGTGGGGAGGACGATGTCGAGGTAATATGAGAGTGAAAGTAATGTGGTAAGTTATTAAGTGAATAGCATAGATATAAAGAGGTAGAGGTGAAAAGAAGGGGGTGAAATAGTTGGTAGTTTGATTAGATGTTAGGAAGTTATGGTTGGGGAGAAGTGTTTAGATGTCTTCTTGGACTTAGATCGGAGTCTGTACAAGTTGCATCGGTGAGGGAGTTATGACTGGGTGTGAGTCTGGAATTGTTAGGCTTCTTGAATGCTGGTATCGACGTTGTATGGAGGAGACGGGCTAGTGTGTATGTGGGTTGTACGCATATTGTTCTGCTTGATGGTTGTATGGGCAGTTTGCATACCAGGCAGTGGATGACAACCGGTAAAGAAGCTTGATGGGGTGAAGAGTAGCCTTTTGAGATAGGGATCATGATGAATCTTATTTCCTGAGGGCGAATTAGGTTTGTTGCTGTCTCTCAGCGTCCTATGTTTTGTGATGTTAAGTTCTGGGTGATCGTGGCACAAGGATTGAAGTCTCAGTGCCTATTAAGCAGCGATGAGAATGGGGAGTGCCTCAGTTCTTTTTTGTATGAAGATTTTTGTTTGATTAAGTGAGGGATGAGGTTGTTGTCCTTGGACAACGATGTGGTGGATCGAAAATTGATGTCTATGTGTTTGTGTGTAGTGATATCAGGCTACACGATTAGTTGTTGTTCATGGGGAGTGGCTTACATTTTAATTGATGGTTTGTGGTATAGTGCATGGCGTAGTAGTAAAATGATGTACGAGGAAGTAAAGGGCGGAGACGGAGTCGAGCATATGTCACTGAGGGGTACACATAACATTGTGCTTAATCTTTGGTACATTATTGTTGGATAATACTTGGTATTACCCTCGTGCTGTTTGTCATGGCGTTCATACTGAGCTGCTTTGGTCCACATGGAGTCAAATCTTCAGTCTTTTTTTAACTGCTATTAGAGCACAGTATGGAGACTGTGTACACTTAAATGTACAACCTTTTTATATGCATTGTTATAATAATCATCCATTCGTCACATTGCGCAGATAAGTGAATGTGCTTTTTTCCTCGAACGCACACTTACCGCAACTTGTAGATTCAGAGTTTACCGCCTTAGTGGTGTAACGCCAACCTGGAGCCAATGGTAATGGGGGCACATGCAGTTAGCCTTGACAAGGCCATTAGGCTAATTTTCGTCTTTTTTTTTTATTTTTCTTTTTTTAGCATATGTGCGAATCATAAATTGACAGGATTGTAGTTGCCTTCCTATGTATTTTTTTGCTTTAAAAAAATAGTGTGTGAAACAAGATACAAACAGGTAAAAATTTTTATCGTACGATGGTTCGGAATCTTAATTGGCTGTTTAAATAGCAGTAGGAAAAGAATCCTGCAAGGCGAAGCCGCGCTTTGATATAGCTGAAGGAAATATTTTGAATGATGCCAGAGGGGAGCTATGAAGCGGTATTTATCAACAATGCAAGTAACGTACTACATTGTGCCTTAGGACTGCAGTTTTCACGTAGGTGCCAGTTCAAGTAGCTTATATAGAGCACTACAGCGCATCTCATATTGGGATTATAAATAACTGGACATAATTTGGTGGGGTGTAAATGTTATTTTTATGTTAGAATCAATTGTTTTAGCTCCATATTGTATCTGTTTCAAAGGCAATCAATATGCAGAATGAAATGAACTAGTGCCTCAAGTGGCTGTTGTGGTCAAGCGGTCAGCAGCTGCTGACTACAATACACCTATGCGGAGTCTGCATGGTGTAATACACCCACACGCACACACAGGAATTCCCAATAAAACATAAGATACTGTACTACCGCAGAGTTTGAAGCACACTATGCTCTAATGCCAGCCATCATGTTCGCTTGCTATGACTACAATACTACAACAATCTGAGCTGATCAAAGAGTTTAGTTTTCTGCTGCTCCTATTGTACCCAGTGTGTGAAACATGAGTCTTTTCAATTGTTTAATTTATTCACATGTACAGAAACATGCTTCTCATTATGAGCCTCTTTGTGGGGAGTGTATTTGGCTACAGCAATAACAACATTTCTTGCAATTATCACAGTAAGTTGCATAGAGACACTCGAACAAGTGCCAGGGATGAAGTCATGACCATTTATAATGTGTTGTGTGTTCATCTTTTATTGTGCCTTTATTTTAAATCCAGAATTAATCTCATTGAGAACACATTTTCTGCTACCAATAAAGCGCAAGCATGAGAGCGATGGAGAACTGTTTGTTGTGTGTGTGTGTGGTGTGGTGTGTGTGGGGGGGAACAGGATATCCTAATTACTAATCAATTAGTCTATTTCTACCTGTGTCGGTTGAAAAGTGAGAAAATCATTTTTTGGCTACTTCTTTGGATTATGTATCAAGCACAGTAAACGATGGCACTTAGCAAGAATGATAAGGGTGCTGCTTGCATATTGTTTTGTACTTACTGTATTAAATATTCAGTAAGAGAGAAAGTTTTGAGAGGATGGCCAATGGTTTTTTCATGGTTCTGTTTGTCTTTTTCAAACATGCTGGGGTAATGAAGTCAAGGTTCTTAACATTACAATATTATGAAGTTTTGTATTTGTATTTATCTCTTTAAAAATAGTGACGATTCCAATCCATTTTATTTCCACTTTGGTAACACAATAAAAATGTTAGAGAATTCCAAGGGGGTCTGAATACTTTTGGCAAGGACTTTATAGTGTTTTAATATCCTGCGATTGAGATGATAAAGATGAAGTGTCAACGGATAAGTGAGCCTGTCAGCGTAGCGCGTAGGCCTTAATTTTTTCACAGAATCTAACTGTGATTTTTTTGGCACAGACGTGTGGCTCTTTTTGTGTGATGTATTCCGCTGATTTTCTAGCAGTCCTGTCGATAATTGTTTGGTTGTGTAACAAACAGCTTAATGTATTGGTTTGATTACGTTTATCAACCTATTTGGACACACAAGGTGCACATCTCTCTCCAACAAAACAAACAAAGTGACAATAGGAACTGATGGGGCAACACAAGATGAAAAAAACCATGGTGAGTTTACAGGGATGGCATGAAAATTGTACTAACAGCCACTGTAGTTTTATTAAATATTCATATATGCACATCTTATTCAAAACTATAAAGGCCCTGTAACTTACACAATCTGATGTACAATACATTTGAACAAGCTGATGTGATATAACCTTAGAAAAAACAGGGTTCCAAAAGGGTTCTTCGGGATTGTCCCCATAGGAGAACATTTTTGGTTTCCAGGTATAACCCTTTTTGGTTGCCAGGTATAACCTTTTGGTTCCTGAAAAATACTCTCTGTTTTGTAGTCACATTCCAATTCTCAAATGTATTGGTACGTCAGTTGTAAAACCCTGACTGTGTACAAGGCCAGTACATTCATGCTAACGGCAGTAAGAATTGGCCATTAAAGCAAAAGTCAAAGCAAAACAAGTATATTTTTTATTTCCTTCTTGTTCCTTCAGAATATGGCCCGCTTTTCTGATTTCACTTTCGCTGTCGATCACGTGTCTGAGTTTGTCGATCAATGCTCATTCTCTCATATGCTCTCATACACCATCCTACCAATACTGAAGATACACAGGTTTGTGCTAGTGGTCTTGTTCGGATTTTTGCAGTACTATCATATATTGACCATATATGATCCATCAAAACTGGATTTTATGAATGAATAACTGGATTTTTTTCATTTTTCGGTGAGTCTTCTTATTCATGGGTAAAAGTATACTGTTAGCCCCAGTTTTTGTTGGTGTTCGAGACCTGGAGGGGGGGCGAGGACCGAGTCAAGACAGAGACCGGAAGGGGGACAAGGGGTCCGAGTTCAAGACCGGAACAGAAAAATGCGAGTCCAATTGAAGACCATGATTGCAATTTTGTCAAATCACAACATAATGAGAGTTCAAAAATGTCCAATATTTCTATGTTATATTTCAGGAACAACATTATTGCTAACGGCAAACAAGTGGGGAACAATGGGCCTTCTACAAGCTTCAGAGAAGGGTAGGATTTCAAAAATAATGATTATAGAACTAATTCTTTCAATGGGTGTTCTAATTTAATTCTCTTCAGTTCTTTTTGGAAAGGAAAGGGAACACAGAAAAAAAATATCCAATAAGGATTTTTCTTTGCTGGTCTCTGGGTGGAGATATAATCTACCTTAGTCAGTATAAAGTTATCTAGATAAAGTTATGTAGATAACAGTTCATCTGCGCATTCAACTGTATTAGGGACAAATGTTGGATGTGACAGTGGAGATTCACGCAATCACATTTTGACTTATGGGTGGGCAGGCGTTTTTTACCAAAACCTCGTAAACCTCCTGACTGGCCTTCTTCGAAGACCAACAGGTCACTGCGCAACAGTGAGCAGTAATTTTCCACAGTCTAGCCAGCTAGCTTTTGTTGTCAGGTAGTTTGCAGCACGCTGCAGCAGGTGTTATCAAGAGGATGTTGTTGCTAACTTGTTTTAGCTTCTCCGTCTTCAAAAACACTTTCACAAGAAGTTAAGTTTCAAATGATCATCATCATCTGGGGTCTTGCTTCTCCTTGAAATAACTTTGTGTGTGAAACTTTGTTTTGCCATTTAAGTTGAACTGACAGCATTTTAGCAACATGAAATCTTAATTAAATTTAGTTTTTTCATATACCACCCCCAGGAAGAAATTAAAGTTTTTTTAAAAAGCGACAACTTAGATATGGTCATTTTGTCCATTTTCATAAATTCTCTTGGATTGGTTTGTAAATTATGTATACTGAGGCATTTAAAAAATTTATAAGCAATATAAAGTGGGAAGCGGCCAGTGCGTTTGGACATTTAATAGACACTTGCATGTAAATAAACTGAATCAAAACACAGACTACTACAGACGGTGGGCTTATGGCCAATCAGAGCTACAGTAGGCTTTATATGAACCAGCAATTTACGATCACGACCTGCAATGCATTCACTTTGGAACTGGCTGTGGTGTATTCAGGCAGTTGCAACAGAGTGACTTTAGATCACATTTGAGCACATTTTGCCCAAAAGGCCACAAAATACAACATTTAAGATTTACATTTACGTCAATTTAGCAGACGCTCTTTCCAGAGCGACTTACAACTTGGTGCTTCAACCTTATGATTTCTCCAGTGGAAGCAACATTTCACAATAGTGGCATCAATCTCTTTTAAGGGGGGGGGGGGGTTAAGAAGGATTACTTTATCCTATCTAGGTATTCCTTAAAGAGGTGGGGTTTCAGGTGTCT
>NW_019942982.1:143530-147344 GCF_002910315.2 Salvelinus sp. IW2-2015 | reverse complement strand
CAACTAGTGTCCAGTTAGATAAAGTAGTGCTGACTCATCTCTGTCCCACAGACAGGAAGGTGGCTTTCTCAGCCTCACTAGCAGCACCTGGTCAACATGGACACATTGGACCCTTCAACACTGGAATCACCCTGGTCTACAGAAATATCTACTCAAACATTGGCAATGCTTATAACCCCACTACAGGTAAACTATATTCATATCATCAGTATTTATAAGTCTGTGTGAAAACATAGTTATTAATAGTCCTCTGTCCTCGTATCATCTCTGATGACTGTTTCTATGTGAATGTTGTGTTCTGATACAGGGATCTTCACAGCACCAGTGAGAGAACTCTACCTCTTCAGGTTTTACATCTATGGACACGGTGATAGTTTAGTTCATACAACTGCAGTGTTGCATAAGAATGGACATCATGTAGCTATTGCACATGCATATCAAGCTAGTGGTGATATTAATTCCTCCAATGGAGTGTCACTGCTGCTGGAGGTAGGAGATGTGGTCTACATGTATCTCACGGCTGGGAGAAAGATATATGATAATGGAGATCGCCAGAGCACCTTCAGTGGTCATCTACTCTTCACCATGTGAGAATCTTTTGCGTTACAGAATGTTTTGCCTTACGCCCTCAGAGTCTTTCACGTGCCTTTTTGCAATCTCGAGTTGGGCTGTCTTGTGCCTTTTTCTCAGCAGTGACTTCCGTCTGGCCACTCTCCCTTAAAGCCCAGAATGGTGAAGTGCTGTAGAGATGGTTGTCCTTCTGGCAGTTTCTCCTATCTCAACCAAGGAACTCTGTAGTTCTGTCAGATGGGTCTTTGGGTTCTTGGTCACCTCCCTGACCAAGGTCCTTCTTGCCCAGTTGCTCAGTTTGGTCAGACAGCCACCTGTAGGCAGTGTCTGGGAAGTTCCACATTTTTTAAATTTTCCGATAATGGAGACCACTGTACTCTTGTAAACTTACAACACTCTATAAATTGTTTTATACCCTTCCCCAGATATATGGCTCATCACAATCCTATCTCAGAGATCTACAGACAGTTCCTTGGACTTCATGGTATAGTTCCTGCGCTAACATGCACTCTCAACTGTGGGACATTTATATAGACAGGTGTGTTTCTTTCTATATCATGTCCAAACAATTGAAATGGCCACAGACGGACTCCGATCAAGTTGTAACGACATCTCAAGGATGATTAAAGGAAATTAGATGCACCTGGTGTATCATAGCAACGGGGTCTGAATACCTATGTAAATTACACATTTATGTATTTAATTTTCAATAAATTAGCAAAACTGTCAAAAATGTTTTCACTTTGCCATTATGGGGATTTGCATGTAGATGGGTGAGGGAAAGACATTTTGAATTCACGCTGTAACACAACAGAATGTGGAATAAGTCAAGGGGTTTGAGTACTTTCTGAAGGCACTGTATTTGTGCTGGAAAATACTTTTTAGTAACATTGTCTTAGCGTTGTAAACTCTCCATTTGCTCTCTAATAGTTTAAACAAAGGTAGTTGTCAATGTGAAAAGTAGATGAAAAAAATATATAAGAAATACATAGTGGAGGGGGGATCACGTGACTCTAGAACAAGATGGCCGCATGAACTGAGAGCACAAGTTATTTCCAATTCTTAATCGTACCTCCACTTCAAGTTGAACCCCGTTAGCTTTAGTCAAAAAGCGACATTACATGTTAATTTTTGTACTTTTTCTCCCAAATTTCGTTATATCCAATTACGATCTTGTCTCCTCGCTGCAACTTCCCAACATGTGACATTTTTACCCGGACTCTAGCAATAGCCGCGGAAAAAGCCTCGAAGTAACAGCTAGCTTCAGAAAAAACTAGCGCCTATTAGCTAGCAGTATGAGGACCCGTCCCTTCCCGAGGCCCAACAACTGTCAACCTCGTCCTTTGTTGAAGACATCCTTTATGAGCTGAGATCTCAACGTACAGAACACAACATCAAACTAGATGGCATTAACTCTCAGCTTAGTGCGAAAGGGAGCAAAGTGACAACACTGGAAAATGCTTTGCCTGACATCAACAACAAGAAAACCATCAACGCGAAACGCTTGGATGAGGCAGAGGGGTGAATCCTGTCCATCTGGAAGAAAACAGAGGACCTGGAAAGTAGGGGGCGAAGGAATAACGTTTTTCTATTAAACCTGGCCAAAAAAGAAGAGGAAATCATTTTTAAATTGTATTTATTTATTTCACCTTTATTTAACCAGGCAGGCTAGTTGAGAACAAGTTCTCATTTACAACTGCGACCTGGCCAAGATAAAGCACAGCAGTTCGACACATACAACAACACAGAGTTACACATAATATAAACATAAAATAAACAAACATACAGTCAATAATACAGTAGAACAAAAAGTCTAAATACAGTGTGTGCAAATGAGGTAAGATAAGGGAAGTAAGTCAATAAATAGGCCATGGTTGCGAAGTAGTTACAATATAGCAATTAAACACTGGATGAATGTGCAAGTAGAGATACTGGGGTGCAGTGATCTGTGAGCTGCTCTGATAGCTGATGCTTAAAGTTAGTGAGGGAGATATAAGTCTCCAGCTTCAGTGATTTTTGCAGTTCGTTCCAGTCATTGGCAGCAGAGAACTGGAAGGAAAGGCGGCCAAAGGAGGAATTGGCTTTGGGGGTGACCAGTGAAATATACTTGCTGGAGCGCGTGCTGCGGGTGGGTGCTGCTATGGTGACCAGTGAGCTGAAATAAGGGGGAGCTTTACCTAGCAGAGACTTGTAGATGACCTGGAGCCAGTGGATTTGGCAACGAGTATGAAGCGAGGGCCAGCCAACGAGAGCGTACAGGTCGCAGGTGTAACGGCTTTCTTCCTGGGGTGAAGGAGAGGACCAAAATGCAGCGCGGCTAGTGTTCAACATGATTTAATAAAGAAAAGACGATAACGTGAACACTATACAAAATACAAAATAACAAATGTGAAAACCGAGACAGTCCTATCTGGTGCAGAACACAAAGACAGAAGACAACCACCCACAATCCCCAACACAAAACAAGCCACCTATATATGATTCTCAATCAGGGACAACGATTGACAGCTGGCCTCTGATGAGAAACCAGTATTAGGCTGAACACAGAATACAGCGACCAAACGATACAAACAACATGGTAGGACTAGATATGCCCACCCAGGCTCACATTCCTGCCACCAAACACTAATTCAAGCAATCAACAAGCAGCAAAAACTATGGTCAGGACGTGACAAGCTAGGGAGGTGTCGGCTAGCTAGGTGAGGTATAAGGGTGCGTTTTGGTGACAAAACGCGATGCGCGAGCACTGTGATAGACTGCACCCAATTTGTTGATAAGTATGTTGAACAGAGGCGTCCAATATTTATAAGAATGATCAATCGCCGACACGTAAATAGGTACCGAGATCGGTAGGGCCATGGTTCAGTTTAAATCTCGGTATGTGATTGGTGCTATGTCTATGAGGTGAGAGTGTGATGCTGTTTGTTTTGAAATAAGAAAGCCAATTCTAAATTTATAAACTCTTATTTGGAGATGGTAATAATATAAGAGTCTGGAAAGAAGAGAATTGAACCCTGTGGCACCTCCCATAAGAGACGCGCCATATTGAAATGGTTGGTAATTTGTTTGTTAACTTGGCTTTTGAAGACCTTAGAAAGGCAGTAGGATAAGGATATAGTTTTGTCTGTAGCAATTGTTTGGGTCACGAGTGTCCCTCCCCCTTTGAAGCGGGGGATGACCGAGGCCAGATTTCCAATCTTTAGGTTATCTACAGAACGATACGAAAGAGAGGTTGAACAGTGCC
>NW_019942982.1:141117-142927 GCF_002910315.2 Salvelinus sp. IW2-2015 | reverse complement strand
TATCTGAGATAGGTAGCATCTTCCGCCGTTTGGGCCCATCCGCAGGTGCTTTTGTCGGTCCAGGCCGTTTCGTCGACATTATGGGTTTAGGAGATGTTCGAAATTACAAGATAATTTGGCCAACTTAATGTAAATTTGCCAAGCTGTTTTATGTACGTACACATAACTGCACGAGACGACAAAATGATAGCACAATTCGTAGCATGTTTTGATACAAGAAGCGGGAGTGAGTTTTTAGCGAATCAGAATGCAGAGCACAATGCACAAAATAAAATAAAAAAATGCATTATGAAAATCCGCGAAATAGCGAATCCGCGATAAGTGAACCGCGAAGTGGCGAGGGATCACTGTACCGCACAAAACAAGGGCGGGTCTACCTACTAAATATAGGGAAGCTCATTAACCGAAAACAACAGAAACACATGTGAAACTAATAAGACAAAACAAGCAGACAAACGAAAAAGGGATCGGTGGCGGCTAGTAGGACGGTGACGACGACCGCCGAGCACCGCCCGAACAGGCAGGGGAGCCAACTTCGGCGGAAGTCGTGACACCGAAAGCAATTACTGTTATTACTATTAGAGGTAAGACAACGAAAATGATGGATGGCGGCTACATGTTGTATATAAACTGGGTGGTTCGAACCCTGAATGTTGATTGGCTCACAGCCGTGGTATAGCAGACCTTATACCACAGGTATGACAAAACATTTATTTTTACTGCTCTAATTACGTTGGTAACCAGTTTATAGTAGCAATAAGGCACCTCGGAGATTGTGGTATATGGCCCATATACCACGGCTAAGGGCTGTGTCCAGGCACTCTGTGTTGCGTTGCGCATAAGAAAAGCCCTTAGCTGTGGTATACCGGCCATATACCACACCCCCTCGTTCTTTAAAATTGCTTAATTTTGTCTTGTGCCTTATTGCTTAACTATTTTTAATTTATTGTATTTTAGCTGAGAGAGGGATAGGCCCTATAGTCCAACCTAGTCCTACTAACCTAGACCTACTAACCTAGACCTACTAACCTAGACCTACTAACCTAGACCTACTGACCTAGTCCTACTAACCTAGACCTACTAACCTAGTCCTACTAACCTAGTCCTAATATCCTAGACCTAATAACCTAGCCCTACTAACCTAGTCCTACTAACGTTTTAGCTGAGAGAGGGATAGACTCTAAAGTCTACCCTAGTCCTACTAACCTAGACCTACTAACCTAGATCTACTAACCTAGACCTACTAACCTATCCACATCGACGGGGCAGTAGTGGAAAGGGTAGTAAGTTTTAAGTTCCTCTGTGTACACATCACGGACAAACTGAATTGGTCCACCCACAACCTCAGGAGGCTGAAGAAAAGCCAAAAGCACTCACAAACTTCTACAGATGCACAATCGAGAGCATCCTGTCGGGCTGTAACCTAGTCCTACTAACCTAGTCCTACTAACGTAGTCCTACTAACGTTTTAGCTGAGAGAGGGATTGACCCTTAAATCTAACCTAGACCAACTAACCTAGTCCTACTAACCTAGTCCTACTAACCTAGTCATACTAACCTAGTCATACTAACCTAGACCTACTAACAAAGTCCTACTAACGTTTTAGCTGAGAGAGGGATTGACCCTTTAGTCTAACCTAGAACTACTAACCTAGTCCTACTAACCTAGTCCTACTAACCTAGACCTACTAACCTACTGACCTACTAACCTAGTCCTACTAACCTAGTCCTACTAACCTAGACCTACTAACCTAGACCTACTAACCTAGACCTACTACCCTATCCTACTAACCTAGTCCTACTAACCTAG